>NW_015117020.1:11909-29055 GCF_001443285.1 Poecilia latipinna | reverse complement strand
TGTCTTCGGAAACATGCCTGTGTGTTTGATGATGATGATGATGATGATATGTGTGTGTGTGTGTGTGTGTGTGTGTGTGTGTGTGTGTGTGTGTGTGTGTGTGTGTGTGTGTGTGTGGATGTGTGCATGCGCATGTGGCGCATATTTTTGTATAAACCAGTCCGATGGTGACGAGGGTGTTTTGCACGCACTTTGTTCTTCACACTGATCCTGTCCCAGGCAGAAGATAATTACAGTCAGTTCAGGAGAAGGAGATGGACAACACAGAAAGCAGTCTCGTTTTACAGCTTCAGAGGACGAGTCTAAGTGGAGGAGGAGGTGTGGTGGTGGGCGGGTGACAGAAAGAGGAGAGACAAAAGCAAGAGATGATACCATTAGATGAGAATGCTAATTACTCCTCCTTGTATTGAACATCTGTCAAACCTCCCACTTATTACAATAAACCTAATTTTGTGCACCTAACCCAGGCATCACACACATTATACACGTACGCACACACACATACGCACACACACACGCAGGCGATTAAATTACATCTCATTTAATGGCAAGGATTTTTACTCCAAACAGCTGCGATAACATGACTTTCTCCAAATGACTAAAAGAAGGAAACAAAAACAAACGTTCTAATGTCATGCAAAGCAACGGCTGATTTCACACACACACACACACAAAAGAATCAGACTAAACACAGCCGGAGACAAAGCTATGTTTTTTCTTTTCTTTTTACGTTGGATTTATCACACACATCCTCACACCCAGAGACAAGCATCAACCTCCAAACACACTCCTCTCCCGCCTCACCAAAAACTCACCTTGAGGATTTACATACTGTACACTCAGACATGCATACGTGCTCATTAGGAGAGGGGGGCTTGTGCTTGCTATATTTGCTAGATGATGGTGGATGATACCCACCCCTCGTGACAAGAGATCTAAGAGAGATCCCTGCGTAAGAGAATACAGCGTTGAAGGCTCCTAATATCTTTGATAGTGTCGTTATGGTAATGATCCGGTGTGATGCAAAATTCATGAAGTGTACCTTGCATTTGAGGATTGCCAATACTTGTTCTCTTGGCGAGGAGGAAGAGAAGAAGGAGGAGGAGGAGGAGAATACGGAAAACGTGTTACAGGAGTCGTGCATGCATGCAGATGTTGTTATGCTTTTGCCCTAATTGTTTTTCGACAGTTAAGCACAGCTAAATGACTTTCATGTGTTGGCATGTGTGCACACGGAGGGGGAATTGCTTATTACTTTCTTTTTCGGCTGTTTGGCAGGGAGCTTGTTGAGAGAAAACATTGCCTTCCTAATTATCGCAGCCATTAGATGTATTAATTTTCCCAAGCAAACAAGCTAGGAAAACACTGAACAAAAGACACCAACAATAGAATTATTGTTACTTCCCAGTAAAACATCCAAGCTTAGCCAACGGAGACGCAAAAACTGCCAGAAGGGTTCTTGCGGAGGAAACCTGGACTGTTCTGTCACTTCAAAAAGTCCCTGCATCTACCTGTCCATCACTGACAGTTATGCGAATGGACTCTGTCTCTGATAGTGTGTGTGTGTGTGCATGTGTGTTTGTGTGTATAAGATCTCTGAGGAGTGTCTTTCAAACAGCTCTCCATTGAGCACTCATCAGTAGGAGGTCCAGGTCCATTGGAGATGGTGTATTCACTCGGAAATCACGCAGCTAACTGGGGCTGTCAGCCAATCAGGACGTTTTTGATTTCTCTTGAAATCCACACTCACTTCAGATTAACCTGGACTCCAACACAGGCATCACAATGCGGTGTGATTAGATGGCTGCCGATGCTCACATCTGGGGAACAATTAGCCCAGACGCACAGCCGAGCCGCCGTGAACAGAAGCGACAGCGCTGTCATATTTGACAAGTGACTTGAGCAGTTCCAAATTTAGAAACATTGGATCTACACGAGGGTGAACACGGGTCGAAGACGTGTAAAGTGGGGGGAAAAAAAAAGGTCACTTTGCTTTCGGGAACCACTGGCACCTCGCATTAACACATAAAAGAACGGCTCCGGATGAAATTTTAAGGTTTGTTTTGGTTTAGGATTGAAAAGAAAAGTTCATGTGGCAACAGGACTTAAGAGCCATTAGCACACTGCAAAATGTGCAATATATATATATATATATATATATATATATATATATATATATATATTTTTTTTTACAGAAGCTGACTTGTAATTCCAACCCTGTTTTTTAACCACTGTGTCCTTATAGTGAGCCCTCTCAAGAACACAATTATTTCTGTTTGCGCTGATATCACTTACATTGTTGGACAGCCTGAAAGGAAACCTTGTTGCGTGACTTTAAATTTCTCAACAGAACTGGCTCGAGTTGGAAAAGGGCGGTGTTTGTACAACCTTTGTCATTCTTTAGATGAACATAACGTTCAGTTGGACTTTGAAGGTCATTACTGATGGCTTCAGCACAGTTACTACACTTTTAAAAGTTCTGAATTATCGTCCACAAACTTAAGATTTTGTACTTTTTTGTAGTTTTTGTACTTTTAAACTAGTTAAATTGAAATTTCTTCACTATTGTGAGCGGCCATCTTTGTCTCGTGGAGTGTCTCTAGGCTCTTAGGACCAAAGTCAGTGTAGGACACTAATGAGATGCTAGTAATTAAATAGCAAGAATGTCTGTCACGTTTGATTCATGCTAGAGCTAAGTGACTCTTTGAATCGTTTGTTTCGTTGCGTACTGTTATTGTTTGGTGGAGATAGGAAGCAATGAATAGATAAATAAATACTAAGCTGACAGTTTTAAAAAGAACAAGCGGAATGTGTTCAGTTTCTTTCAACATGGTTTTATTTAAGGTTAAATTAAGATTTTTCTTCTTCCTCATCGAACACAGAACACCGGTAAGCAGGTGGCGTTTATTTTCAATAAAATATTCAGATTTTATTGGAAAAAATGATCCAAAATCTAAATCTTACAGTTTCTGATGTCACTGTCATTGGCCTATCGATATGCTCTCACAAACAAAACAAGCTAGCACCATAGACAACATCTCTGACCGAAGGTGAATTCACACACCAGTTTAGCTAGGTGGCTAGCTCTGTTCCTTGCTAACAGATGCTACCATTAGCATATCATGAAGCCGCTGTGACACTTTTTGCTTTAGTACTTTTACATTTGACACCATTGTGCAAGAAAGACATATGTAGCTTCTTTTGAGAACTTGAGGGAAAAAAATAAAGTCGCTGGAATAAGCTTCTGCAAAGCAGAGTGAGGTTTTGGATTTTAAAGACATATTCATGGTGCCGTACGACTTACTTTTCTTTCTTTCCTACTTACATAAAGTTTCTGTTTAAATCTTAGGTTTGTGTGGATTTCTATCCTCTGGAAAAAGATATAAAACTCCAGATATTTCACGAGATATTAACGTACATGGAAAAACCTTATGAAAACCTTGTATAGTTGAAAGTACGATGGCCACTGTAAGAAAGGCTTACAGTATTCAATAATGCCACATGAACTGATCCGTACATTATTGTGAGAGAACGCAAAACCTATTGCGAGGTAACACAAAAGAAAAAAGTAATCCTCGATGTCCGCTATGGAGCTTTGTAACGACTGGTGTTGCTCAGGAGAAACAGATATATTTTTTTAATCAGCTAATCAAATTTAGTTGATCTGTAATGTAAAGCTAACACTTCCTGGTAGGTGGGTTTGTTCTGCAAAAATGCAGTGCTGGAAAACATGAAGGTTATGTTCATTTATTGATTTATTTTTAAATCTATGCATTAAATATCCAAAAAAAAAAAAAACCCTGTCACTTTGGGAGGCTAATGTTAGCAGGTTTCTTATTACAAGTATGACACACATTCATATTTTGCATGTATAGATACAGTAAGCTGTAAAAGGAAACATATGTCCAGAAGAGTTCTGCAGGTGCTTATTTCCAAACCCGGTGGTAATAAAGTATTTATTTTTGGTTTCTGGGCTCAGGATCCATGTTGACACCATGTTATTGTTTCTCCTCTCTACAGAAAATTTTTTCCCCCCCCCCCCCACCTTCCCTCCTCTGTATCAGTTTGACCCTGCAGGGTCCAGCTGTGTTTGCCCCCACACCTGTATGCCATTTTACCCTCAAAGTTCCCACTATGGAAACATGCTGACTGACAGCTGCACTTCAAAGACCTGCTCCCTCTCCGCTGTTATGGTTATCATCTGTTGTCAGGAGCGGTGGAGACGGAGGGAGAACAAGGGAGAGAGTGAGAACCGGTCCCAGGCAGCCGGTTGTGTTGTGGGGCCAATTTAGATGATTGGCCTTGAAATGCAAGCTGAAACGGGCTTCCCTGTGTTCCTTTAAAGTGACCCGTGCCCGGCAGTGTAATGTAAAATTATCCTTGCCGTGTTTGTGTTGTGTCAGATGTGGTGACTGGCAGAAACTGTTAGTAATTGTCTAAGTGCTCCGGTGTGTCAAAGCTGTCCATCACTCATCCCAGCCCCCCTCCTCTCTTTAGTTCCTCCTTCTTCTCCTCCTCCAGTTTCTTCTTCTTCTTCTTCTTCTTCTTCTTCTTCTTCTTCTTCTTCTTCTTCTTCTTCTTCTTCTTCTTCTTCTCCTCCTTCTTCTCCTCATAATATTTTCACTGAACTGCAGAGGACAAACTACTTTCAGTGATGGAGTTGTCACATCTGTGCTTTGGCTTGGAAAAATATTTTACCTCCAAGAAGAACACACAACCAAAACTGACATGTGTTCCTGCTTTTCGGGAGCGAGAGAGAGAGAGAGAGAGAAAAAAAAATTAGAAAGGCATACGTGTTCTTTCTTTTGGTCTTTGATACTTTTACAAATTCAAGACAGTGAGCTTCTCTTGTCATAACTCATTGAAGTCGAAGCTAACCTGGATGTGGCGTTGTGAAAACACAATCCCGACTAAATCGAATCTAAAAGAGTGGCCATACGTACGCTGTCTCTTTATCTGCGCACCTGACTGAAGAGCTGAACGGAGCGTCATGAAAAGACTCTGAAATCAATCTGGGATCAGTTTCTTTATGCGAAAATTATTTAAAAGCTTTAAACACGACATGATGTACTACACTGCCTGCATATGGCGCTCAGTGCCGGAGAGCAGCAGCATAAAATACAAGTATATCGTCTTACATCCAGAGCCTGGAAAGTGCAGAATGTATTACAAGGGTTCTGTTCAATAGAACTGTATGCAGGGAAGCACATTCGTCTTATTTAGCACACGCTGGAACACATAGATGAGATTTTTAAATTATTTTTGTTGTTAAAAATTCACAATACCAGCATTTTAATAATGATAGCTGAGCTCACAGCAATTGAATATAGTCTTTTGAGAGCTTTTGCCTAGCTTAAAAATAAAGATTAGTGAATTTTTGAGATCACAAAAGCTGGAAAACTTATGAATGAAATGCTAAATCCTTTATCTTGGTTAAATCTTAGTCAAAGTATATTAATGCATTATTTTTGAAGTATCTTTGCTTCAATAATAATGCATTTTTGAGGCAAAAATGCATTATTTTTCTTGTATATTTTCTTAACAAGAAACTGAATGTTCTGATTTCATGGGAGGCTTGGGATACATCTCATACACATTTATTGTGCTTTTAGCAGCACATTTATTTGTTGCAAAGTGGAGTCAATAAGTGAAGCTTTTTAATTCATGATTCAATCTGAACTATTTTCTTGATCTTACTGGGTGAACTCAAATGGACACTACTAATTTAGATCTGAATAACAATGAATAACAATAAAAAGAGAAAGAATGGTTTCTTACGGACTGCTCTAGATGCTACATATTAGCTCCAAAATGTTTCCACTAGATGAAACAATGGGAATAACCTTCCTATGTTAAACTGAAATAGCACAAATAATGTGGTTTATGGAACAAATATCCAAAACAAAAGTGTTTACTGAATGCAAAGTTTCTGCAACAAGTGTAGGAAAGAAAAAAAAAGTTTGTGCTTCAGTTGTTGTGAAAAAAAGCAAAAGCTACGAAGCTAGTAAGAGTAAATAAGAGTTACTGAAAAGTATTCTAATTATATACAATTATACAAAGTGAGTTTTGATGTTAATAGGGAAAATGTCAAAGTCTGGTACCAATTAGTCGTTTCTCACACAAGCGAAGACATTTCAACAAGGTCAAACGCGGGTCTCTTACATAAACATCTAGCATCTCCTCCCACTGCTGTCTTTCTAGACGCATGCAAAGTCTTTCTGTTGGTAGATTGAAGAGTCCTGCTGCACAATCTGTGGCAGAATAAAGAGTACAGTTGCATTTATTGTTAATATTATAAGGTTAAAACCCAAACTAAAAGAACCACCAATAAATAAACAAACCTAACTAACTCTGCCATGGAGTCTCTTCTGCGCTAGCCAGTTCCAACCAGAGGGTTGAAATTCTGAAGTAAACAGCGCAGAGGCATTGCTTTTGTCAACTGAATTTGTTTCTGCGTGTTCACTTGTGTCCACTGAGTTGCCACAACACACCTCGCTCTTTGTATGCATCACTAATGTATCTTGGGGTCATGTTTAGTGTACAGTAATGCTCTGGCTTATGAGTTTCAATGGGAGCAGCCATCAGTCCTTCAGGTTTGGGTTCTGGTGAGAGGGACCATATGCAGGTCACTAATCCTAAACAAAGAATATAAAGTTGGTTCTTGAAGATGAAACCTTGTCTTGTTCATTGTTATCAATTTTCTGTGCAGGTCACTAATCCTAAACAAAGAATATAAAGTTGGTTCTTGAAGATGAAACCTTGTCTTGTTCATTGTTATCAATTTTCTGTTCCAGAGTTATCCAGAATCCTTTGCAGTGAAGTGACCACATTGCTCAGGTTTTTTTTTCTATTTGAATACTTTCATCCAGGTAAATCAAGATTTGCAATGAAGCAGTAAAAAAAATAAGATAAAATAAAAACATGAAAAAAATGAATAACACATTTTTATACAGGGTGAACTATATATTAACCCTTTCATGCATAGTGGTCACTACAGTGGACAGCTATCTAAAAGCCATTTTTTTTGTGCTTCTTGTGGATTTTTATGTTATAAATGCACACAGACCACTGAAGTGGACACTAATGCTTCATAAAATACGCCATCAGCTACTGGCCATCAGCTGCAAATGCAAGAAATTATTTTTGTTAAATAAAATATGGCCGACAGACACAAAGCATGCCAACCGACCCGGTCCCTCTTTCACTGTAGACGACTCTTTCAGGTAAAAAAAATATTGTGACATCAGATAAACCCTAAGAACAATACTACTCATGTATTTTTTCAAATAACAACTTTGTATTTGGAGAAAATGACAATTGATCACCTAAAAAATATTAAATTAAAAAAAAATTACAAATTTTATTTCCTACCTTTTTTTATGCCTTAAGAATATATATAAAAAAGGAAAAAAATCCAGACTCAACGGATCATAATTCATGCATGAAAGGGTTAAGTTTGATTTTCAGATTTTGTCAGATTTTGACACAACTTTCAGGATTTTGGGAGGAAGGCTAATTTTGCAACAACAGACACAAACATCAGGGTTTTTTTTTTTTTTTTTTTTAATGGGGACATGTTTGTGTTCTCTAAATACAACCCAACTTACCATAACCAGTTAGCCAGTCTCTGTAGGTCTTAGCTGGGGTTCAAATAGATTTTAAGATTTATTTTATTTTTTTTTCCATTGCACTCAAGGGGCCACTCGCTTCCCACGTTTTAACCAGAGCTGCTCTGAACCAAACCCATATAATCAGTTGACATGGGGTCATTATGTAACCTGCAGCGTTACAATGTGTGGTCCGCCATTCAAGTAACTTCATATTAATACGAGCCTCTCACAGCAGAGAGTGAGAGCAGCTGATTAAATATTTCCTGTTGCCCGACAGTGCCGAGTCATTCGCGCTAACTGAAAGGTTTGTCGACCCGTTACGTAATTTCGGTTTTATGGCTTCATTTCGCAAAGTTATTGATTGCCCGTGAAATACGAGGAAGATTTTTATTTTTTTTTTTCCCCCAATGAGAACTAATTCACAGATTTACGCTGTACCCGAGTCTACTCGGATAGGACTTGGGATGCAGGGCCGCTGTAAAGTCACGGCGCTCTCCCCCCCTCCCCCTCTCCCTCCCCTTCCTGTACAAACACACCTCCTCTGCCTTCCTCTGGGGAGGAGAAAAATCATTCATTATTTTAATGGGTGTCAAATATGTTTTCCAAATCTACTAAAAGGTTATCGTTGTTACACATGGACAAGTGCTTATATTTGAATCAATGTTAACTTTGTTACTTGGGAAATTTACTGCCTTCCCCGCTGACCACGTTGCACAAACTTAATCGGCATGTTTTCACAAATTGCAGCTGGAGGGTGATTTATACGGCTGAAGCGACTGACTGCTCTTTGATAGAGCCGGAGCAAAACACATATCTGAGAGGTGCAATGAGGGCATAAGTAACACTCTATATTTTCATTTGAATGTCTGACATGTGGAGATTATGTATTGTTGGTGTTAGAACCAGCAGGGGCGTGGAGGGGAATTAGGGGTGGATGGCAAATTTGGCAATATAAATGAATGACATATGGGTCTGTGCACAACCTCTGGCGATTTATAGAGCGAGAGCCGATGTAGTCGGACCAAGACCAATCCCTCCCCGCTGTTTTTTTTTTTTTTTTTTCTGCTCACCTACCACAGCAGAGGTCAGGCCTTTCTTACAACAATCACCACATAATGAAATAAAAGGGAGGGGGAGAAAAATTGATCATTTATTTATAGTAAAAAGGCCAAAAAAGAAGAAAAACAGAGAGAGGCAAAGGAAAGGAAAAGAGCGCCGGCGTTTCTCCAGCGCCTCGGCTTCACTATTTGTCTTGGGTGAGTTAGCTTTATCTAATAAAGTGTCTTTGTATTAAGATGGATACTTCAAACGCTCTTTTGTCTCTATAATCACAGAGGAGGGAGGCAGAACTCACACATTCTTCGCTCAATTTATTATTAATAAGTACATCAGTGGGAGAAAGATATCCTGGGGACCGAAACACCCGCAGAGCATAGCATTCATCAAACGTAAACGAATATCACAATACACAGGATACAGAGGCTCCAATAACAGATAATTGATGAGAAAGGTCTTTGGGTGCAGTGGATCACTGCTGGTGCCGATCATTATATAACATCATTTCATAGTTTAGCACAAATGATGAACCGTTTGTTGAAGGGTAGGCATATTTTTTGCTGCCTTCTGTGTGCAATTAAGCGGTCTGTTTGTGGCCGAGAGGTCAGCGTGTGATTGGGCTGCGGCTGGCAGCATAGCTGCGTCCTCTGAATACCCGCGCTTCCCCGGCGAGGACCCTAATCTATTGCAACCGCGGCAATTACCCTCCTGACAGAATAACAAAACACAAACACAAACTGTATGATCACATCTGAGGCTTGTTTTTTTTCTCGTTGTTGTTTGTAACCTCTTCATCTTCTGCGGGAAGGAACTTTGAATTTTGTTTTCTTTTCAAGACGCTTAATAAAATCCCTGTTCTAAACTGATGAAAGATGCAAAGCAGCGTTCAAAATACTCAGATGTGCAGAGATAAATTTGGGGCTGGTAACGTTTGTAAGTGATAATGACGATCCACTCTACGAGACTTGCAGGGAGGCAGTGTTTCAGATGACAGATGGGGCTGACTGAATGACTGTGAGAATAAGCCACTCCCCACCCGGCTACACAACCTGTGCTCTGGTGTCGGGTTTCCGAGAGCCAGAAGCAGCACGGACACATGTAGCTTTAAGTCCGAGGGCAGGAATTCAATCAATAAAACTCACCCCTTGACAAGATATACCATGTTACAGGCGAGTCGCAGGGAGAGAAGGTGAACCATCTGTCCGGTTCTTTGCCATACTCTCCGTTTCACACGTCACTGTGCTATGTTAATGTCCGTAACGGCGGATGAATCCCTTTGTGGCCAATAACTTGGTTTAAAAGAGCTGCTTCCGTACCCCGTTTCATTAATCAATCAGTGATTAAGTTGCTTTCACCATACAGGCGATGTAAGGTATTGCATTGTTGTTTCAAACAAGCCAACAGCATGGATCTGCAAAACGAGATATATGTTTCTATATTTGTTCTACTTTCATACCATGCACAAACCGGATCTGTGGCTGTGAAAGGTGTGCAGACGTTATGTCGAATGCCAGTTTTAGTGATGTGTTAAAAAACACTAAGCTGTAAGTGTGCACCATTAAACCACTACTCTGTTGAAACTTTGCTGAAACAACTTTCTTCAGGTCACACTACAGATTTAGGTCTAATCTCTGGGTGAGCCATTCCGAACCACAATCATCTTCTGGCGAAAGCAATCTTCTGTAAACGTGAATGGTTACTTTGGGCTGTTGTGCTGACAGATGTAGTTAATTTCATCTTCATCGTCTTTTGTGTTAACCCTGACTGGTTTTTGGAACCGCTCATAATTTCCAATTAACATAATTAAAGAAGAAAAGCAGTCCCAAAAGCATGATGCATTCACCACTTTGCTTAAAGAATATTGTTTTATCCTTGTGATATACCCTTATTTTTACTCCAACTGTACCATGTGGAATTATGGCTAAAAAGTTCAGCTGATAAGTTTCATCAGACCAAATCACATTTTCCCTCAGGGTTTAGGAAGAATTCAGTTGTATTTTTGGACAATCTGCAGAGCTTCTTTGTTTTTATTTGGAACCAAAGGGTGTTCATCTAGCCACCCTACTCCACAGGTCAAACAAAAGAAGAATACAGGAGATTAAAATCACATTCATCTCGTCCTCATTTACGGTCTCGACAGATTGAGATCGGATACAAATGGCCGAAATGATGTTTCCTCCACAGGGTACCTGCAGGCATCTGGTCAGGATGCTTCATGGAGGACATGTCATTACATGTTTACGTGCCGTTCTCAACCTATTTTCTTCCTGCCCTTTCATCAGTCTTGGGAAGACGTCCAGTTTTGAGCAATAGTTCCTTCACTTCAGGATTGCTGTGTTTACTGGCGCATCTAATACCTTTAAAAATCATGAATACCGAATAATGACTACTTTTGCAAAAGCACCGTATTCGAAACAATTTAAGATGTCAAATTATGTAACATTCAAAGGAAATTGTAAAAGCGAGCAGCAAAGCCAAGCTGTAATAATGCTGCGGTTCATGGAAGCTTCTACCGAAACCAAACATCAGCCTGACTTCACTGCAGCGGACGTTCATTGTTCTCAGTCCACTTAAACTTCAGTTCAGACAGACAATTCATCACTCGTGGAATGAAAAGGTTCCTATTGTTTCACTGCACTGCATAATTTTGCCCTCATAACAATATGAATACTTCTCCATCTGTTTAGGATTAGCTTTCAACCCGCACACACGTTAGCTGCAAACCCATAGCCCATGTGAGACATCTACTGCTTAATTAAAAAGAAAAAGGAAAAAAGAAAAAAAAAAGTCAGAATAAAATTACACCGCTATAAAAGAGTCTTGCCAACAATAACATTATCGTTTGACACACAGCGTGTCAGTGGTAAAAAAAAAAAAAAGCTTCATATCACAGTAAAGCGAATCGACCTTTGAAGAATGCGTATGTGTGTGTGTGTGTGTGTGTGTGTGTGTGAACCGCTGATTTGAAAGCTTCAAAGATCGCTTTTAGGATACCACAAAAGAATAACCTCTGACACCCAAACAAACAAACATAAGGCACATTTAAATAGCGCGAGTTGGAAAAGTCTTACAGCCGACTTCTTTGGTGCCGCTCGCCGCGCCGTATGTGCGTCTGTCACGAGGAGCAGGGACATGTCTGTTATGTGCGGTTTGATTAAAGCATGATGGCTGGTGTCCAACCTGCTTTCCCGGGGAGAGCTGTGACAGCCAGCAGCAGCAGCGCGTCTACCTGCTGCCGCCTCTGCGTGTTAGGTGATTTACGGCTGACTCCCCTCCGTTTATGTACTGCCTTATTTTCATTTCCACCCCGCTGAGTGCCAGGTTCAGAACTCCTGAAGAAATATTATGCTTTGCTGACAAAATGCAGTGACAGCCATCTCCCAGCCTTAAAAAAAAAAAAAAAAAAGAGTGCCAGAGTGTTTAACAGTACGAGAGCCTGGGAGACAAGGCGAGGTTGAAGGCATCTGTAAGCACGCGCAGCCCGTTGCAACAAACCATTTGATCTAAACCGGCTCTGAAACGGTGGAATGATGTTTATAGCCGAGTTAGAGTCTATGTTCAATTAAAAAAATGCCACAGGGTGGGGTGGTGGGGAGCAGAAAGGGGAATGTCTGTAAAACAGATGGTAAAATTTATTGAACAACTTTTACTGGGGTCTCGTCTGAAAAACACGTGGCGCACAAATGAAATGTTTGTTTCGACAGATGAGTTCGCCTGCAGACACGCAGGTAACTTGACGCCAGGGACTTTTTCATTAACCCCGAGTTCAAACCCCCGCCTGGCGTTTCATGCGTTTCGTGAGAAAGCAACAATTTGATGTAAAAAGGGATGAATATAAATACCGCTGTTGTTCCTGCGCCCGTCATGTTTCCTATTCATTCCATCCTGTTTTCTCCTTTACGGAGAAACTACTCTGAGCTGTAATGAGGTGTTGTAGCGTCCCGAGGCGTTATCATTTGCCACATTATTATTTCAAAAGCTCCGACAACAGCACTGTGTCTGATGTAATTCTCATGCATATGGAAGGTGCTCCAGTGACTTGATATGCTGGTTTTGAGGAGGAGAACCCATGCTTAGTGGGAAGAGAGAGAGAGAGAGAGAGAGTAATCACAAAGCTAATGAGGCAAACACGGATTTGAGTAGTTGGGGCCAGGCCTGAGTCGGACACGCTGTTGTCTGTAATTAACCTTTAGCTAAATGATGTTTATTAGAGCGGTTCATATAAATTAGACGTCATAAAAATAATAAAATAAAAATAAAAAACACAGCCTCCTCCCTGCTGCATCTGAGACTGACTATAAATAAAGATTGTCATTGTAACCTAATCAAATTATAAGATACATTTTGGCTTGGCTGTCAGTCGTCTAACACTCTATGTCTCTCTAGTCCTCTCTTTCCCAGCAGATGAGGCAGAGCAAAGTGAATCCCCTGAGGTCCTCTCATCTCTCTTCAGGAGCTGCCGAGTCTCTTCTCTTTGTGGCACACCCAGAAGGATTAAGCACAAATGGCAGTCACATGATTTCAATAAGCTCAGGGAGACGAGAAGCAGCCATTCAGCGCATTAGCTTTTTTTTTTTTTTTGCTGCAGAGGACATAAAGCAGAGAGTGAGCAACTGCAGGGAAAAGAGACAGAGTGAACACACACAGTTAATAATGTTCGCAGTAATAGACTGGTCTGGCGACAGAGAAATGGAAATCCACAGATGTCAAAAAAAAAAAAAAAGAAAACAAGAAGGGCCCCCCTGTAAGTGGTGATGTCATCTTGAAGGGCTCTGGACGGGGTAAGACGTGACCTTGAGGTGACCGTCATAAAATGTGACTTCTCAAGAGCAAGGTCAGAAAAAAAAAAAAAAACTTTCCAAAAAGTTTTTTGAAGCCTGTATACATGTGTTCCAGGTAAGCGCCGGTATTTTGTAGGCACCTTTTTTTGGACCAAGTATTCAAAAATATTTTTTTACTCATCATATGAAAACATTTCCAGACACACTGTGCCATTTAATAGCACAGTAAAGTAAATGTGCTACTTTTAGTTTTTTGTGAAAAAAAGCACCTTTAAAAAAAATAATAAAAAACTGACTTTGCAGCACAGCTGCTTAAAATTGGCCTCTGTCTCTTTAAAAATTCCTTAACCTTTTTGACAATCCCCCTTCAGCAACTCCTCACAACAATCCAAGGAGGAGCTTTGGGAAAATACGCAGCACTTTTTGATGTGGGAATGACATCATAACTATATATATATATATATATATATATATATATATATATAAAATTCCCCTCTCACCCTCTGTGGGTGGTCTCTTTCATCCTCTGAGCTCGGGTCCTTTACCAGAGGCCTGGGAGCTTGAGGTTCTGCGCAGTATCTATATATACAAGTACATTTTTCATAGTTTTAAAGTAAGTGATTCAAATTATTTGAGGTATGATCATTTATCTTGTTAAGTCATTTCCATTTTATTACACTACAACCACAAATTGCATTTCATTAGAGTTTTATTTGATAGACCAACAAAAAGAAGTGCAGAAGAAGAGAGCTGACACAAATACAGTTTAAGTCTCAATTTGTCTTTAGCCACCTTCACCTTCAAAAAGTGATGAAAATATTTTTGGGAATATTTTCTTTCTCTCAGCTTTCCAGATCTATGGCTGAAATATTTGCCCATTAAAAAAAAAAAAATGTTCAGACTCAGTCAAATCAGATGAATAACGTCTCTGCGTATGCTTTCAAGATTTATAGCTGATTTTAACTTTGACTTAGGTTTGGCCTTTCTGGCACTTGAATATGCCTTTATTGAAAATCTATTGTCTGTACTTTTATGATCGTCTACACATGAATTCTGACTTCCTTCCTAATTCTATCTCTGCTGGGAAGAAAAAAAAATCATACTGCACGATGCTGCCCTCACCATGTTTCACTGCTGGGATGGATGAAATGCTACTTGTGACATTTCACCTGTCATTCGTCTACATGGACTAAGGCGAGCTTTGAACATTACTTGAACAACGACTTTCTACTTGCAACTATTCCAAAAAGGTCTTGTTGCACTCTCTCTCCAAGTCGCTCTTAATTATCTGCATGTGTGTTCGTGTGTGTGTGTGTGTGTGTGTAGGCACCAGCACCCTGACAACCTTTTCCTTCCATGCAGGCAACACAGATCTTCCCCAAAACAAGACTATGGAAGTGACGGTGGCTCATAGAAAAGTCATAAAGGCTCAGTTTTATTTATTTATCTTATGGTTCAAAAATATATACAGAATCCTTTAATCTGTTAGGACTCCATCTTGTAGAGAAGAGCATATAAAAGTGCAAAGGTGTGTTTAAAAAAAAATCTTCCGTGCTACCGAGACCAACCTCAACCGTTGCAGTTTCAAGTTAGTCAGCAAAAGTTCCCACTTCTCTGCCATCCTCTGTTCCTTTGGTTTTTGTTTTGCCCTGATCTCCTTCCTGCCCTCTCCTTCTCCTGCTCTGCCTCTTTCTCCTGTGTGCTTTTGACTAATTGTTGAGCTCTGTGAAGGCAGAATGACACCTGGTGCTTTTTCCTCGCCCGCTCCTCCGCCTCTTCACACACTCCAATCCTGCAGTGTCAGTGATTTTTCATCGTCCTTGTTGGGGAAGTTTTATGCATTGTTTCCCTGATGCAGTGATTGATGTCAGGGGGCTGCAATCCGGCGAGAGGGAGGAGGAGGAGGAGGGGGGACTGAGAGGCTGGATGCTGGCCGCCAAGTCCCCTCCGTCTTCGACAAATGTCGGCCGTGTGCCACGTTGGGGGCCTCCGTTGTTTCGCCGGGACCACTGCTGAGCCTGCTCACTCCACTCGCTCAGCCAGCCCTCATTTCCATTTCAATCTCAGCCTCATGAATGCAGAAAACTCTGGCCGAAAATTAATAACACCACACAGGGGAAGAGCGACCACATGGGAGAGGGAAGGAAAGACAGAAAGAGAGAAAAAGAGATGGAGAGGAAGGAGGTGTGGGGGGAGGGACGGAGGAAAACGGGGAGCTTGGTTCTTTTTCACCCCTTTTGTTCCTCCAAAAGTGCCCCTTATTTTATTTCCCCTTCTCTCTTTCACCAGGATCCTCCAATGAATGGCATTACAGACAAAGCCATATCCGGAGTGACACAAATTTATTTCGGTTGCAGCGCCATAGTGTATTTCCACAGAACCAGGGGCGATTTGTCTGGGGACAATTTGGTTTCCATAAAGGATTTAAATGGTTTCTGTGGAGATAGTGGGGTGAAATTTAATTTGTTTCTCATTTACTACAGCAGGTATGAAAAGGAGAAAAATTGGACGGCTGATGGGCTAAAAATTGGTGCTGTCCCTCTGCTGTATCCCCAAAGGACTAAGGCCCTGCATCATATAGATTGAGTTCAACCCTCCCCACACTAGCCCTCCACCCTCCCAAGCCCTTCTAACCACAAGCCAAAACACACGCACGCACACACACACACACACACACACACACGCAGCCTGCCACCAGCCTGGAGAGAGCTGTAACCTTAAACCAACTTAAACAGTAACCTTTGGGGAGGCTGCCAATCACTCCTAAAACAACGTTTCCATCGATCGGCCTGTCTGCGTGATTTATGGGCTCATTTTACACTAATTGAGAATTAGAGGGCGGATTAGTGGGCCTCAACACTTCGGCCTGATATGCACTCTGAGCAGTGTAATCTGTCACACCGGGATGTCCGACACTCTCTGCCTCACAAAGGAGCCGAGGAGGGAGCGGAGCAAAGGGAGGGATGCGGGGCAGGGGGGGCATGAGGAAAGGGGGGGGGGGCTTCTTTCTAATTGAATTTCCAGATAACACGGAAATTAATTTGACACCACTGAAATTTGACTACAGCTCTGCCGCCGAGATCCCTTGTTCTCTCCCCATTGTGAGATGTATGTTTTTTTTTTTCTGTTCACTTTCCTATCATCTTCTCTCCCCCCACCCACTCCTCTTATTCATTCCCTTACTATTTCTGCTGTGCCTAGCAAACACTATTGATCTGTATCACTTTGAGTAGAGGGCTTTTTGAAGCATGGACTTCCTAAATCATATTTGTGCTCATATTAGAGCAGTTCATCTGCTGCCGTGTTCACCTAGATAAAGAATATTACCTTTCATTTCTCTCATATATTTTTCTCTCCGTTTTTCTTCGGTTTGTGGACGAAGGTCTTCTTCTTTTTTTCCCTTTTTTTTTTTTCTTTTTCCCAGCGAATGCATGGAGGGCGAATGCCCAGAGTCAACAGTTGGAATTAAATTAGGGTTTCGGCTCGCCGGGTCCATTGTCTGGGTAATTTGTCCCGTAAGTGGCAAAATGAAAGCACTCTCCATGGTTCTCTGAGCACCTGCTGTTGTGTCACTCATCGCTGCAGAAAGCACAAAGCGGGAAAAGGAGGCAGAGAGAGCGAGAGCTGTAAAGATCACACGTGTATTACTTCGGCATAATCAGCTCACATGTCAGTGTAGGGGTGGGGTAAAGGTGGTGG
>NW_015117020.1:0-8503 GCF_001443285.1 Poecilia latipinna | reverse complement strand
GGGGGAGGGGGGGGGGGGGGGGGGGGGGGGGATAGGGGGGGGAAAACAAAAAAAAAACACAGGCGTAAAAAAAAAAAAAAAAAAAAAAAAAACAGGGGCCATTGCAGCTTGAGGGGTCTAAACATGCATGCTAAGCTAATTCACTGCTTTTAGCTAACTTTAGTACACATGCAGAGTGCCTGGCAAAACCCAGCTACGAGCGGCCATGTTGCTTATTTGGATTTTGTGAATCGGTACATCGAACGGCATAAAAGTGGAGGGGAAATCTGAACAGTGTGGTGTGCATTTGTATTCTGCCAGCTTGAGTCAGCACTTTGTAGAAGCAGCTTTCATTAAATTCACAGCCATTTGAGATGCCTCTCTGCTCGCTCTTTAGAAAAGGGTCAACATTTTTTGCCCTTTCTTAGACGGATTGGATGGGGGGGAGTCATGTGAAGAGTAAATTTCAAGTCTTGCCACAGACTTTGTTCTGGACTTTGACTAGACTGTTCAAACACACAGATAAGCTAAACCACTGCAGTGTGTAGCTCTGGTTCTATGTTTGGTGTCTGCTCAGGTGGAGGATGAAACCGTACAGGACTCAACCTTTTGGAGCCTCTATCTTCTTTTCTTCCAGAATTTTCTTGTAGTTACATCATCCAGCTCCTCCAGAGTTTCTGTGCCTTTCTCAGCTGCAGCCTGGTGTTTCAGATGAATGGCTGTGCCTTGGTTGGTTTGTATGACACAATCTTTTTTTACTATGTTGAATGATGAATTGTAAGACAGCATTGGATATTGTTTTATAGTCTTAACTCCACTTTGAACTTCTCCACAACCCGATGTGTCTGGTGCATTCTCTGGTGTTTATGACACCGTTTTCGCTCTAATGCTCTCCAACAAGCCTAAAAATAAAAGCAGCTGTATTTACATGTATTAAATTACACTCTATTTCCTAACTGTCATCCTAAGGGAGTTCTTTTCACTGGATTGTACATAGCCGTGCCAGAGAGAACAGGAATAAATTCATATGCACGCCACACTTTTGAGATTTTTTCTGTAAAACAATTTGAAAACAATGTCTCATTTACTTTTTACATCAAACTGCTTATTCTAGGTATTTCCAAACTAAATACAACGAAGCTTATGGTTTTATGGTGACAAAATGTGGAAACATTTAAGCTCTATGAGCACTTTTGCAAAGTACGTTTATGATCTCTAGCTTATGTTATTTTCCATCAATATTTGATGCAGCTTGTTAAGGTAGAATCAGAACAATTAAGAAAATACTCAGGAGTCAGTAACTTACAAACTGCTGCAATAGTAAATGTCACTTTCAAGATTTAATTTTTCTACATTTCACATATATACTCTTGTTTTACTATTCTGATTTCATCCCTGCAGCCAGCTGAGCCGGAGTTGGTTGCTTTCATAATAATGAAGCCATATTTGATCATAAAACATTTAGTTTTAAAAGGAAATATTTTCTCAGAGATGTTAAAGAAAATATTGAACAAAAGGACTATTTCCTCCCGTACGCAAACACAAAGTGCTGACTAACTAGAGTGAATTAAACCCTTTAACTCCGCTGTAGAGAGAGAAAGAGAGAGAGAGAGAGAGAGAAAGCTTTTTGTGTCTTTTATTATGTGGGAGTTAAGTTTGCATGTGAGCTCTTAAGCAGCCTAAGATGCATTTATCCACATAATGAACTTTGGATTCTTGCTAACTTAATCCCAGTAATGCCTGCGAGAGTCAATTAGTGGGAACCAGATTCAGTGCAGTATTTATCTGAACGAGCAGACCTGGCAACCACACGCGCACCAGAACACACGCACCTTATTGACCATCTTCATCTTATCTTTCAGCTAATGGGACCATGGGGCCCATCATCAACTGTGCTCTGAAAATACAGTGTTAGTTTTTTTTTTTTTTTTTTTTCCAGGGGGGCCTGGGGGGGGTTTTGAAATTGAGTAGCTGTTGATTTGCACCGCTAACAAGTCTTTTAAGAAGCTGATTTTATTCCGCCCTGATTGTTTCAGTTTATTATCGTGTAAGTGCGTTAACCCGGATTCTCCTCAATCAGAGCACGTTAGGATATTATCAGCCCGGCTCACAGGTGACAGCGTATTACGAGACCTGTAACAGATACCTCTGGGATCTTCATCTCCCCTGTGACGGGGTCTACGATCTGGAGCATGAGCTTGAATAGAGAATAATAGATGACAGGATGTGATAGGACGGGGGGGCCGTTAGCAGACATGGTCATGGTCTACATTGCCCTTCTTCAATCTCCAGGGATGGGAACAGAGGTGTGTGTGTGTGTGGGAGCGTCTTTGAGCACGCATGAATACGAGTGTGTCCGACATGGACGGGCTTAACTTTTGCAGCTGCGCCAGTGGTGGCCATGCAGGCAGCAAAAGTGCAAGTTACAAAGGTCTCTATCTGCCTGAGACCTCATTTCTTATTCAGACCCACAGGGACGGGCGGCCGAGGTGGGGGGGAAGGGGACAGAGGGGGAGCAGGGGGGATAACTGAGAGGCTGATGGAGACTAGGTGACAGGTTGGAAAGGGCCATCAATAGATCCATCAGACGGGTAATTTGGAGCACGCTTAACATACATCAGTGGAGTCGCAGGAGCTGGTATCTGTCTTGTCGTGGAATCACAGTAAATAACAGTTAAAGATGGTGTCAGGCCTGACCTGACTGACCCCCACTCCCCCCTACACACACACATACACCCTGAGCACACACACTTCTCCCACAGCACCAGCACAGAGTAGCAGAGCTGCTCCACACTGATGGGAAGGCATTAACACATTGATTAACACAACATTCACATGCGTTCTTCGACAAACACGGGGACTCGGTTTACAAAAGCATCCGTCTTGTCATTCGAGATCAAATTAATATTTTATTGCTGGAGCGTCATAAAGGAGGAAATGACTGAGCCGTAAGAGAAACTTTTAGGTTTGGAAAATATTTATCGTTGTGCCTTACAAAAGCTTCATAAACTTTTACCTTTTTCCACATAGTACAACTCAAAAATTACACATTATCAACTGTTTTATTGGGATTGTACATGATAGATCAACAAAGGTAGCACATAGTTTTTTAAAGGAAAAAGACTAATGGTTCTCAATATTTTTTATCAACAAAATGTGAAAAACTGTTGACTTAGGAAGCCAGTAAAACAGTAATAGAGTTCTCTTCAGAGTGATTTAGTCTAATAAATGCAGCTGTTCTGCAAAGACTTTAGATGATTGTTAGAGAACAACAGTAAAACCAAAATCTTAATTTTGTGTGTGTTGTTGGGTCTTGTTGGTATATTGTGGAGCACTTTGAGATTTCTGCATCTTGAGAGGTGTTTTATAAAAAAAACTAATTTACTTACTTCTGAAGACCAAGGAGCGTGTAGAACAGATCAATTTTAAAGTCAAATGTATTTATATCCTAGCAGTTTTAGGGCATAAATACATTTTCCAAGCCTTGAACGCCTCATAGAGACCTCTTCAATCTCTCATATGAGAACAGAAAATATGTGCCACAAATTCAGATCTAACACACGTTTGTCCATGAGGAAGATGTTCAGATGTGACCAAAAATAACTTTCAGTCCTTCAAAACTGTGCATGTAGTAGAAAACTACCACTGTACATCATGTGGAGTGATGAACAGTGTACAGTGTACAGTGTGAGATGGACGGACCTAAACACAGGGATGTCCTGAAAGGAAACCTGGAGATGAACAGGGTAATTTTTTTTATGAACGCCTGACACAAAAATGGCCGAAGGCAACACCACAGAAAGTGCAGTAGTAGGTATATACTCCCATAGATTGTTGCAAAAAACACAGAACAATACAAAATGGTGCCATGTTTGTTATTTCTGAGAATGAGGTGCATGCTGGTTACGGAAAGAGATGGGGCTACAATATCTTCATTAAAAAAAAAAAAAAGAAAAGAAGACATGACGTGCATGTACACACTCAAATATGAAGCCAATGTTTTGACGTTTCCACTGGTGCCAGTTTTCAAAGATGATTGTTTCCGGTCTCCCAAAGTGCCGGATCCATGTGGACGCACAGCCTAAATGACGAAACACCTTTACAGATACGTCTAACATTGTCTCCATCTGTTCTGGGCACTTAAAAGTTTCAGTTGTGGCCCTTAAACATACACAGAAATGTTAGACAGGCTCAGTCAAAGTCCAGACTTGGCAGGATTAAAAATGGTTGGTCATATTAAATCTGACTGAGTCTGGGCTTTTGAATAGGGGGGAAAAAATCATAAATGTTAGTTCTTAAATATGCAGGTAAAAAAAACACCCAAGAAGACCTGCAGCTTACTTGCAGTGAAAGGATTGTACAAAGTATTGCAGTACCAAAAATTGACTTTGGGGGAGTAATACTGATGCACCCACACTTTTCAGGTATACTTGTGGTTGTGATGTGGTAAAATGTGAAAGTTCAAAAGAAGGTAAGGACTACGGTATATACATATTTGAAGCAAACTAGGGGGAGATTCTGAAGATTAACTTTGGGTTAATCTCTATAGGCATTTAGGTGTAATTTCTTCAAAATACATAGAGCCATCTTAGTCACGTAACAGAAAAAAAAAAAACAAAAACAAAAAAAACAAACGACTGAACTGATAAACACCTCGGAGCATTTTTCATTGACAGTCAGAAAACAAATGCTGCGGGTGCTTTGAAGGCGGTGTAGCACCACGGGGCAGGCAGATGAGCCTCATTCCCCGCGGAGGGCGCGTCTCGCCGAGTGTAAAGGTTAGTGTATGTCTGTAAGAGCGTTCCTACAGCAGAACGTAGGACTATAAAGGTGAATCACCTTAGGCTAACTGTTGTTCCTGCCACTCACATTCACTACTAACCCATCCAACGCACCGCCATCCACACTTAAAGGTGTCAACCCACATTTTTGAGAAATCAGCTGGATAACAAAGAGGCATTTCATGCCATTAAGAGGTTGTTTATTCAGTTTCATTCACAGGTATTGCAATATTTAAAAAAAAAAATCATACTTAACAATTAAGACATTTCCAGATACATGAGCAGATTTATTTTAGTAAGCACAAGTTTAAGACTAAGACAAACTATAAAAAAATGACTGAACTTTTATAGAAAAGCAGTTAGAAGAATCAAGTCCGAAAATAAGAGTTTGAAACTTAAATTAAATTCATTAATTGATAGTTTTTACAAATAATTTTAAAAAGGAAATTAAGTAATATACCTTACAAGCTGGGTCTGTTGTTCAGAGAGGTATTGAATACTTGACATGAAGGTTTCACGTCACACTAGACTGATTACCAGAGCAAGATTTAAAAATATATTTTTAGAACAGATCAAACTTTTCCATCAGGCTGTTTTTATACTTTAATGTCCTTTTCTTGAGATGCCAGAAAAAGTACCAAAGTGTCCAGTGTTTTTTTTCTTACAGAGTAACAAGACACTGACCTCCCCCCACACCTTTTGCTGCACACTGCCTGTTAGCAGGATAGAAAAAAAAAGATACTTTTCGTTTGTTTGCCTCTCTTCAAATTTATATCAACTTCCTGTACTTAACTGATAGTTTTTATTTTGTTAGTGTCTAAGCTTCAATTGTCCCTGAAAGCTTTTCCGTAAGGATACTCAGCCTGTCAAGTACTTCCCACAAAAAGACCTATTTCCATTAATGTAATTGGTGTGTATGTAAGATACATCCTTAACAAAACTGAATCTATTTCAGTATGCACAGTTTCACATTGGGCAGCGACTGTTACAATATAATTCAACAGATTACGGTGTCAGAAATTGGAAATTCGGTTGTTTTTTTTATGCGAGTAATGTAATAATTTAAATAGTACTTTGTGCTCTGGTGATAATGTGATCAGTTGGACTCTATTTTGTTGATATTTTCACTGTAGATCCTGTACAGTTGATTAACCGTGATATCTGTTGTCAGAGGTATGTGTTAAACATTTTGAAATATTTCACTGTTTGGATCCAGATACAAATTTTGAAGTTGGATTGTATGTATACGGAAAAATGCAACACTAAGAATAAGGAACGTGTTAATTCTTGAAACATTAAATCATAAAATAATTAGTTTTTATTAGTTTTAAGTCAGTAGGAGATAACAGGAAATAAATGTGGGTCATTTTTGAATAGAAAGTTATTGATTTGAAGTGCTCATATGAACATAATCATGATGTGTGAGTACAAGCATCCCTCATAAAATAAATAAAGCATCTGGGAAAACAGGAATAAGCAACACTGTGCAACTAAAACCGTCTATGCTGCCTTTCCTCTACCGGCATTTTAAAAACTGCAAAAAACCAGAACTGATAAGATTGCAGGCAAAACAATTTTTCGTACATGCCATGTCGCTGAACACCCACTCCAAAGAGCAAACGAGGTGTCTGTACTTTTGAACTCGCTCCACTCCTCTTAGCCCTACTTTAATTAAACCCTATTAGCGAGTCAGGGCTCCCTGTACACTAATACTGTTACTCTGATACAATTTGGCCTCTGCTTTTAGCTTTAAGTGCGCGCAGTCACCTTAATCAAAATTGTCAGCTAAAATGAAACTACGGCTCGAGTAATTAAATTTAATTGGATCGTGTCACTTCTCATGTTGCCGGTGTTTTGATCCTTGTTGAGTGTTTTGCTGCCTCCACTCCATACTGGGCTTTATTACACCCTGGCCCCTTTCGACCTTGCCAGAACCGAAAACGTGAGACCAACGGTCCACAGCAGACGGCGCTGCGTTCGAGTGCAGAGATACATTAACGGTTCGGCATCATTTGGGCATAATTTTTATTTCTTTCTTTTTTTCTTTTTTTTTAGCACAATATCCTGAAGTGCTTGTTGTGTTGAGGATCACAGTTGAGGAGGTGAAAACGGATGAATTAAAGCTGCTTTCACGATGCAAGAAAAACAGCTGTTTCATGTTAACAGAGGTATTTTTTGCTGGTAGGGAGTTCAAAATACAAGAACGCACTGCCTGCTAAACTTCTCTGTGCTTTTTTTCTCTTTGTGGGAGGTTAAACATGTCTGTTAAGCAAGTTTGCATTAAACAATCTAATATATCTTTGAAGAATAGTTCTTAATGTTTATGACTTTTCTGTTATTTTTCTTTTAATGTCAAGGCAACTTTTTTTGAAATTCAGACAACTTTTGTTGGGAAATCCCATTTCACTCAGCTCCCCACGAATGTCACTTATTTGACGGCGGCGGGGATGAAAATCTCCTCCATCGTCTGTATAAAGTGCGCTTGAATGCAGAAGGAGCTCACAGAGAGCCAAAGGTGGAATAGCTTTCACCGAGCGTTGGCTTCGCAGGCAGGTATTTGTGTTGCCAGAGGAATGAAAACCCTAAACGGAGTGGTCAGGATGGGCCTGGCAGCGCTGGAGTGACCTCTTCACCTCCACACCGGGAGACAATATGGAGGGTGGAGGGGAATTGAACATGCAGCCATTCCACCTGAGGCAGGAGCAGCAAAATCTTTATTCACTGAGAGCCGCTTGCTGTTAAAGCACATTGCCTTTCAATCCATTAGAGCTCACCGTCTCCTTCCCCTTCATCACGCGGCGCAGGCTCCTAATTTGACAATGACAAAGAGCCACTTGCAGATTTTAAATTTCATAATTTTAATCTGTCAAGTCTGACATTTAATTAGTGGCTCCCTAACCTGTGTCTGCCTCGCTCTCTGAAGGGCACCGTTTGTTCAGAGTGCCGCCGCGCAATCTCTCGGCAGACACGAAGAGCGAGTGGATTAATATATATGTACATTACCAGCTGCCGCAAAAGACAATACAAAGAGGGGGAGGCCATTAGGGCCTAATACAGACAGATGAGGTTAATAATATTTGGGAAGTGTTTCTCTATTAAGCAGTGCACTGATTAAGACCCTGAGTGGGGGATCCCCCTCCTTCATGAGGCGCTGATTGGGAGCCGAGGCCGCCTTTTGTTCCCGCTCCCGAGAAAGAGCGGACGGGAACAATGTGGGCCGACTACGTGTTCCAGATGACAAAGAGGGCCGGCTTAATGAGAATCTTTACAGATCTGGATGACGGTTTATAGGATTCCAGCACCCAAAGACGACTTCGTTTCAGCCCAACAAGCAAACGGACGGAGATGGGAATCTTTCAGCTCTCCGTCCGAGGGAAGAGCTCAATGATTGCGATTTTTTTTTTTTTCACCCACAGTAAGATGATATTAACAAGCTGACCTCATTAATTTATTTCTATCATTGTGCACCGTGAAGTGTGCCGCCCGTTGTTTGAAAATTTGCATTTTCAATTCTTCGACTTGCAAAAAGAAAGTTTTGAAAGTTGCAGCGAATCTAGCCTTTTAATTTCTGTCTTGATAAAATATCTGTTAGTAACAATAACTCTTTTTTTTTTCTCCACTGATATTTCCCCAGATTTTGTTAAATACGACACGTCCGTTACTCTAACGCCACAAGCACAAACTTCAATATATGATTTTCTGATTTCATGTGATGACCAAAAAAAAAAAAAAAAAAAAAAAAA
>NW_015117019.1:7665-24409 GCF_001443285.1 Poecilia latipinna | reverse complement strand
CCGCGGACCGAGAGAATGAGACCTCCGTCCTAAACTCTTACACTATTCGGTGGAAGTTAATGATTAAGCGCTATGCCCACATGGTATTTAGTGGAAACCAATCCAATTCAACCATGTTGACGTCCTAAAACCTCAACACAGATTTCAAACTTTATTTCACTGAAAGTTTGAAGGTGAAAATGCAGCTAAATCCAACAAGTAGAGTAGGCAGGTCTGGATGGCATGAATTAAGAGTATGTTCCTTAACGAAGCTTCAGCTCTAATCTAGAATAATAATCTGCATCCAGGATAGAAACGCGTTGCTCCTCACCTCCGTGTCATGAAAGGCCTCCACGGCCCGCAGAACCAGGCCTTCCTCCTCCGACAGCACGTACACGCTCTGGATGCCGTTTTCCAGCTCCTCTCCAGGCTGCAGGAAAAACGAGAGCTCCCCCTGCAGGACGGAACAGGAACAGCAGGTCTGTCAGGTCTGAGGACCCGGATCTTCACTCAAGACTTTAATGAAATCAAACCGCTGGGAGATTTGCAGATTCATTTATACCTTTCTAAATCTTTCAGAGAAACATTTTAAACAATAATATTTGAGAAGCTAATTTCAGACTGGTGCTGTGCTCACCTTCACCACCTTCTTCTGGCCCAGCTGAGGCTTCCCATCGGTGCCGACCGGGTCCAGGATCACGCAGTACTGCCTGCTGCTCAGGGTGGTGACGTTCACCACCCCCACCACCTCCTCAGCTACAGATGGGATGTGCGCCTCCCTGTCGGCCATGGTGACCAGCCACTCCTCGCCCGTACGCCGCTCACGCCCGCCGGCGTCCTTGAAGGGCCGCAGGGCGCGAACATGCAGCGCTTTCTGGAAACGACGCAGATCTCAGTCTGGTGAAGCTCATCATTTTTCTTAAAGACTTTACTCTGTAGAACATCACAGCTGCCTGGAGAACTTTGTGATGTTACAGGAAAAGGTTCCTTTGCACTGAGTTTAAACAGGCTCCGCCCCCTCCCTCTCTGCTGTGCCGTAGCTCTGCCGTAAGCCCCGCCCACCAGCTCTGAACATGGGATCTTTAAAAGGAAACCGATTTTGCTCTTCCAGAAACTTTTCTTAAGATTGAAAATAAAATGTAAAAATCAGAGGACTTTTGGGTGTAACTGCAGATTTTTTGTGGAGAATTTCTACAAAATCTGAAAGAAAAAGCAGGAAGCTGAAGCACTGAGACCTCTGCAGAGCGTCAATCCACTGGTTTGAGGCCAGCAGATCGGCACTAGCGTCTGTGGAAATGCTAAGGCAGCAACCTTTGACCTATCCAGGGCCTTTGCTATTTAAAAGCTGCAGATAAATTATTGCTGGACGGCAGACGGTGAATCAGAAGATCCAGATATAAAATAAGAAAATCTGCCTCTGAGGTCAAACCCAGACTGAGACTCTAACGTCACGCAGTAGGAAACAGTCTGAACATGTGGAGGTTCAAAGGTCGGTGGCTGCTGGAGTTTTAGGTCAGGACGTGACCGACTGACATCCTGAGGTTTCTGGTGATGATCTCTGAGGCTGTCAGGCGCCCACAGGTATGGCACCACTAGGTGGCGCTTAGCTCAGCAGGTCACGGATTAGAGGGAGGGGACAGTGGAGGCGGAGTCACCTTGTCGGTCAGGATGAAGGCATTGACAATGTCGATGACCTCTTCGTGAGCACCCGGCAGGTACGCCCCCACCTTGCTCACCAGCCACTCCTCACCTGGACAACAGCAGGACAGGTTGTCCTTTAGAAGCGTCTCCTGAAAGCTGCTTCCGTCCAGTTGGACAGTTTGGACCATTACCTGTGACTCTCTGGACGCCACCGCGGTCTTTGCCTTCCTTTCGCGCCCTGAGCCGGATGGCCTGGTTCTCCCGGATCACCGTGGCCTTGATGGTCTCCAGAACCACCACCTCCTTCCGGGGGATGTAGGTCCCTGAGACCGTGACAGGAACCGGAAAGACACAGAAACTCTTCAGGTTTCCCTCAAACGCTTAAAGTTTCTAACAGTTCCCAGACCTGTCAAAGTGTTCAGGGTGAAGGAACCACCTGAAGTCCTCTATCAGGACCTAAAACCAGATGACCCCTGACCTGACCGCACCAACCTGGACCTTCGAACAGCCACTCGTCTCCAGCCACCCGCTTCACTCGTCCCTCGTCCTCAAAGTCCAGCAGCGCCTGGAGACGGAGCGCTGTGTCTGGGTAAACGATCTGCAGCGGTGTCACATTCTGGAGGAAAACACAGAGCGTCAGACATCCAGAACCAGGCCAGGACCAGAATCAGACAGGTCCAGCCATGCGGCGCTCCCCACCTGCTGGATCTCCTCTCCAGGGTAGAGCGGGAACGGGTCCCGGGTCAGCCGGATCTCCAGGTCGGCGTGGCGCAGCTTGGCCTGACCCGATTGGTCAAAGAGGACCTCATTGTCGTCGTCCCGGGCGACGGGATTGGACACCACGCAGTAGTGGCGAGGCGGGACCATGATCATCCGGACCGGCGGGAACAGAACCCTGAAACACCAGATCAGTTTAAAAAATACTTTATTGATCCCAATAGGAAGTTAAACAACCAGACGGATCCTGGAGAAACCTTTCGGCCAAAACCTTTCGGCCGGTTGGCCCGAGACGTTTCGGCCGGTTGGCCCGAGACGTTTCGGCCGGTTGGCCCGAGACGTTTCGGCCGGTTGGCCCGAGACGTTTCGGCGGCCGAAACCTTTCGGCCGGTTGGCCCGAGACGTTTCGGCGGCCGAAACCTTTCGGCCGGTTGGCCCGAGACGTTTCGGCCGGTTCGCCTGAACGCGTCCAGGGTTAGCGTTAGGTCTCCGGTGATGCGTTCAGGGGAACCCTGAGCTGGACTCGCCTCTCGTTGTCCTGGCGGATGTAGGTGAGCGGTCCGATCTCCACGCGAGCGATGTTGGTGTTCTGGTCCAGGACATGGATGTAGTGATGTGGCGGGATCCGGATGATGGACGAGTCCACCTGCATCTCCATCTCTGGTCCGTGGTTTCCTGCTTTTCTGGACATGAAGACGGTCAAGTTCTGCAGAGGACAAACGACTCCGGTTCATTCAGATCCAAACTGAAACAAAATCTGATTTAATAGTTGGATAAAAATCGACACATAAATCAGTTTAACAGATAAAGACCATTTGATCTGATGGTTCCCTTTACTGCCCAAAGGTCAGTGGAGCAGTTCAGTTCAGGTAAATAAATAATGTAGTTTAATTCAATTATTAAATTGCTCAAATCTTTATGTTTGAAAATAACTTTAATTTTATTATCACTTTTTTCCTTTTAAATTAGTTTGGGCTGAAATATGAAATATTTAATTTTTTTTTAACCCATTTCAGGCTGGCCCGTTCCTGATTTATAAAAGTTACATTTATTCATTTCATATATTAAATTTGTTTCAGAGGGCCAGTTTATATTTCAAATATATTTTTAGATTTAACTGAATTTGTCTGAAAAACTTATTTTTAAAGATAACTTCTTTAATTAATCATCATCTGAATCCCGACGGAGAACCAACAGAACCTCCAGAACCAACAGAACCTCAACATGTCGACATCTTCATCGTTTTTAAAGATCATCTCCAATCTTCACTGATTTCTGAGGTTAAACTCTTGAACGATTCAACTTCAATAATTTCCACTGAAATATGAAATGTCTGTCCTGATTGGTGCTTCGGTTTGGGTCAGATCACTTCGTGGTTCTGAAGGGATGAAGGTCGTTTCCATCAAACATCTGCAGCTTCATAACATCAGTAATAATAAAACCAGAGAAAATGTTTTCCTGTCAAACTTTAATATTTCAGCCTCTGAACCAATAAGCCAGATGCTGCGTTCAAGATCAGCTAGGAAATTAGAATCCCTTCCTGTAAACCTGACTGATACTTCCTGTCAGGACGTTTAACGAAAGCCATTAGAGATCTGCTTTTTATTTATACGTCAGCTGTTGGGCTTTGTCACCTTGCTGAGGTTCTGCTGTCAAGGGTTCGGGAACCGCTCAGGTTCTGTAGCTCAGATCAAACATGGAGGTCAGAGTAATGGTGTCTTTGCTGCGGTTTTGTTGAGTCCAATTCCTGGTAAGTTGGGGGAAAACTCGGGTCCAAAGGACCGGCAGAATGTGGTGGAACCAGTCCAACCGGGTCCTGGGGGGTCTGTTCGCCTCAGCTGGTTACTGGAACCAACAACCATCCAGTTTTTCACACCAGGAATTGGACTCATCAGAACCGGTGGAGGTTTCAACGTTATAGAGTCATGTCAGTGTTTTGGCCAGCCTGAGAAGGTCAAAGGTCAACTCCTGGGATGATGATGAGGAGACAATGTCAACTAGTTTTATGGACAATTGAAACCACATTTCTTATTTTTTTTTACAGATAAAAGCAGAATATTAAAATGTTTTCTGTAGCCAATAGAACAAAAGTAAAATTCAGTTTTCATAAATAAGTGATAGTGTCATTATGGACCAAGACTTGTGTGATTGATTGAGTTAATCTAATAATTTTACTGTAAATTAAACTATCTGGATAAAGCAGTTACTGTCTAATTAAACTATTTATTATTCTTTAAATGTTTATGTTTGTTTATTTTTTTTTAACAAAAATAATTTAAAAAGGAGGGCAGAATCCTCTCTTTCTGGAATAACGCATTTTAGTGATGCTGTAGTTTGCATGGTAACGAACTTTTGGCACCTTTGGACTTCCATACCTCCTGCGCTGTCTAATAGATTCCAGCTGCTTCTTAAAGTGGAGAAGAGAAATCTGCCAAGTCTTGTTTTCCTCACAGATAAACATAAATTTGTCCTCAAAATGTTAAATTAAGACTTTGATCCTAAAGATGAAGCAGAGGCGCGTTTTAATTCAGATAAGGAGTTTTAACGGATTTACCTTAAAACGTAAATACGTCTAAAATAAAGCTGGAAATAAAACTGGTTTAATGTGGTGGACGCAGCAGATTCAGAGCGGGCCCAGTGTTCGGGTATAGGACGGGTTCGGTTTCGGTTCACCTAGCAGAATATTTTCCAGAGAATTGCGGAAGTGTAAAAGTTTTTTTTTTTCGTTCCTTTTGCAGCAGCGGCGCCTCTTACCGGACTCAGGGCGCAGCTCGATGGGCAGACAGCAGCTCAGGCTCCGCTCTCACGGCTCCGGATCGGAGGACCTGGACGAACTGGACCTGGGACTGAGACCAGAACTTGTTCGGTTCTGGGAAGGGACGGAGTGGGGGTGGCAGCTGAGGAACGGGAGGGTCACGTGGTTTACGGTCTGCTGCAGCAGCTGCTGCGTCACCAGGTCGGGTAGAGGTTCCTCAGGGAGAACCACACTGTAAAAAATAAAAACTACTGAACCAGAACCTGTAAAAGCGACCGATCCACTAATCACATGAAGAAAAGGGCAAGACTGAAAAATTAAAATAAAATCCTTTAATAAGTGTGGGCGTGGCTTAAAGCCTGAATATAACCTGAGGACGCGACTCTGCAGGAAGAACGTTCTTTCCTTCTGCTTCGGAGAAACACACCATTATGATTAATATGAATTAAAATGTTTGGTTTCCTGTAACAAGCCTTTATTATGGAATTTAAGGGACAGTGGTCATTTCCTCTCAGGCTGCGGCTGGTTGGTGCAAAGTCTATTTAACCGGAGATGAAAACTGTGGAAGTAAAAACGTGTCATCATAAAAATTTAAGCAAAACGGCGATTTTAATGCCACCATAAAAACAACAAGAGAACACAGCTGTAAATAATGACTTCTCTTACTTAGGAATAAATATTTACAACGCCGATTCCTCCCAGGCTGACGGAAACCCAATTAACTGATAGGATCACCAACACTTCTTCCATGAATTTAAATAGCGCCCCCTGCTGGACAACAACATGAACACCACCTCTGTCCTCTACTTTTATCCCGTTTCAACAAAACACAGTAAATATAAACAGAGTAATGAGTTTAAGTTAAAATTCAGACAACATGACAACACTGACTGGTGACTTCCTGTGACTGTTTCACAATAAAAGCCTTTTAACGTTAGGAGACAGAAACTTCTTAAAAAAAATCCTCTCCTTCCTGTGATGAAGATGATGATGACGAGGAAGGTATGCCGGACATTTGAGGAACAACTGTAAAATATTCCAAAAATAAACTAGGTACAAAGCTTTGGTTCGTTTGTGCTGATGGTTAATAAACATATTTATTTCTAAATAGTTTTCAAATCCAAAAATAATTCTGATGGGCCCGGCTCGGTTCTGTTGGAGCAGAGGCATCCGGGCCAGATCAGAAAGACATATTTCTCAAAAGTTTACGGTAAATAAAAGAAATAAACTAAGAAAAATCTATTTATTTCCACGCAGCGTCCAGAAAGAGGTGATGTTCTGCTTGTTGCTTCGGTCAGCATCCAGCTATTCATGAGCTTTTATAGGACATATTCCTGCAGTTTTCTAAAGAAGTATTAAAATATTAAAAAGGTAGATTAGCTATAGGGACAAAATATCCCGACCAAATCTGTAGTCAACCAGTGTTTGTAGTGATAGTGACGCTAAACGGGACTAATGTCTTGATTACAGTTTGGTAACAATATTGGAAACAGCAAAAGTCATTTATGTTAATATGATTAATTAACATAGCAGCTTAATTAGATAAAATTTACCGTAAACTTCTGAGAAACATAACACACAAAATGAGATTCTACAGGTATGACAGATTTATAAAAAATCTGCTGAGTAAGCAGTATGTGACGTAGCATCGATGTGCGCATGCGCATTACCATAACGTCTGCTGGATTTACGGGTATGTCAGATAAAACACCTGTTCAGTAACCGGGCAGTCCAACAGCTCCGCGTCTCAGCGCCACCAGAGGGCAGCTGAACCAGAACCAGACCGCATCTGCTGGATTATAATCCAGAGCTAGGAGAAGTCATCCTGGTCTGGTTCTGAAGGTCCGAACGAGTCAGTGATACCGAACCGCTTCACCGAGCGGGAAATGAACGCAGGATCAGAGTCAAAACGCAAAGAAAACCTTAAAACGATAAACTTCATCTAATGAGATTCTGCTTCTGAATTCATTTCCACGTCTTGACATTTGAACATTCAGTAACTTATAAACAGAAATCATACATTTAGCAACGTTGCTGAGCAACAACCCATGCTAGCATGCTAAGCTAATGTTCCCAATTATCTTTTTACAAAGTTGGAAGAAAATCCAGAAGGTGTTGAATCCACGGAGAGCTGGAGAATAGTTTGACTCCAGCCAGAACCCCGTCCGGTTCTGGACCTTCGGTTCTGCTCCAGAACCGTTCATTTGACCTTTCACCTCCCTTTCTCCAGCTCCCTCCTGCCGGCCTTGTTGGACTTTGGGTTCAGTTCAAACTCGGGTTTAAGAAAGTTCTCCAGAACTCAGCTGGGTTTTACTGGGTCAAGGCCGGTTCTGGATGGTTTCACATTTGATAAAACATGATGTGAATTTCTGGACCTGGAACCAGAACCGGAAGCTTAAAGAACCCGACGGAGCTGCAGAGCCACAACATGACTTCCGTTTTAAATGTTGGTGCAATACCAGCGGTGGCCACCAGATGGCGCCACACCGCAAAGTCTTCCTCAAAGAAACAAGATAACTTTAACATGTTTGTTACTGAAACAGTGTCTGCTGGTGGATCCCAGCAGAACCGTTCTGAACCTGATCATGGATCTAAACAGACTCAAGGTTTTCTGGCTGCGCAATTATAAAGACATTAAACTTCCAGGTGAAATATCTAAAGTAATCATGGCTCTGGCTGAAAGGTGCTGCAGCAGCAGATCCAGTTCAGCGCCGCTGTTCTCCGACAGCAACCCGAAGCAGGCGGAGCGGCGATCCTGACGTTAAATCTTTAATCCAACATGGCGTCCAGCTGGTCGGCCAGGTCGTCAAACATGTTGCCGATGTCATCCAAGATGGTCCCTGCTGACCTCACAGAGCTCCCCCTGCTGGTGAAACCAGAGACAGACGGTTAAAGCACCAGAGAGAAGCATCTAGAGGAAACAGGAAGGACGAATATTCACCCCTCACTGCCGTCCTGGGTCAGCTTCGTCTCCACGGCCTTCAGAGCCGCTGCTAGAGAGCTGCTGGTCTGGTCCAGTCTCTGCTGGACCTCTTCTGTCTCAGAAGACGACTCAGAGGACAGAGGACTCCCCACGGGTCTCCTGGCAGCCAGAGAGGGGCTGCGAGGGGCAGGAGGACCCAGAGCTGTCGGCCCGGAGACTGCTGAGGAGGCAAACGCCACGCTTTGGACCACACTGACTGTCAACGTGGGAGAGGACCGTCCTCCTGAAGAACACAACATGAGAACAAGTTTCACACCCACGACTGTCAATGTTTGGGTTAAAGAAGACCAGCAAGTCCCAACCCAGTCTGGTCCAGACCAACAAGTCTTCTACAACACTGCAAGTCACAAGTTAACTCTCACAAGTCCTTCAATAGACCAGGAAGACTTGACCAAGTCTCACAACTTCCTCTACAAAACCATTCAGTTCTAACACAATTTGAAAGTCAGAGACAGAAAATCCCAGCCAAGCCCAATTCAAGATCCTAATTAAAGACCAAGTCTCCAGCCTGAGTTCTCGCCAATAAATGAAAAAGGTAAGTCACATTAAGAAATCCCAACTCAAACTGGAAAGACCCAGAAAGACCAGAAAATCTCCAGTCAAGGAAGGTAAGTTCTAACAACATATCAAGTCAAGACAGAAAGAAAAGTGAAAGACGACACCGAGAAATTACAACTAAAACACAAACGTTCCATACTAACATCATGGAATGTCTAGTCAATAGTGGAAAACACTCAAAGATGGATTTGTTTCAAGTAATAAGCTGAAAATCCCAAACAAAATTGGGCAAAAAAACTAAATAAATAAATCTGAGATCAGCTTCATCTCCTAAGGAGAGAAAGTATGTCCTAACCAAAGCAAAACGAGTCCCAAGTTAAGATTGGTAAAAGTCCACCAAACACTGTATACAACCAAGACAAAACTACTGAATCCCAACAAAGACAGGAAATGCTACAAGATCTTACAAACTCATTCAAGACCAGCTGACCAACCTTGAGACAGGAAGAGTCCAGGAAAACCAGGTAGTCTCAAGACAAAACAAGTCAGGAAAGAAGTCATAAACCAGGACCAAAACATAACAAGTCAAGAGAATCCGGACAGAGGCTGCTATGAACGTCAAGTTAAGACTGTAAGACTGTTAGAAAACTCAAACCAACAATAGCAACGCTGGGAATATCTCAAATGAACACTGTGGTGTCTGGAGACAGGACAGGTAACCAAAATCATAAAGCCTGAAGTTAAGAGAGAAGTCAAGTCCAAGTAAAGACCTGGTGGACTCCAACCCTGAATCCTGGTGAATGTGTCGACACCAGACTGAAGCCATTCAGAAGCAGGGTCCATCACTAGGTTCCACCTGAAGAGAGAAGCAGCAGAAGCTCGAACCCTGCTGGTTGCCTCTTTGAACCAGACGGGACGGAACGTATTCATTAGTCTCTTTTACCCAGAAAACACTTGGAGAAAATATCGGAAAAACCATGAGTGAAACAGTGACTGGGCAAGCCTACTATATAATTTACTGGGGAACCACCTCTATATTATTCTACATACACCTTACTCAACAGGAGAGGGCCCACTTTCTCCGGATGTACTCAGACATTAAAACAAATTGAAACTCTTCCTCCCAGGGCCCCTCCCGGGGTGCCAGGGCCAGATGGCCCCTATAGCTGGTCCCGCCAACCAGAGAACCGAATGAGGAGCTCTGAGGGTTCTTTAGTGCATGGATGTGATGAAGGTGTCTCACCCTGAGCGGCCAGCAGACTGTGGCGAACAGGTTTCGGACAGGTGATGGCGGGTTTTGGTGAGAGAGAAGGTTTCAGAGGAGATCCTGTTGCTGGGCTGCTAGGCGTCTCCAGACTGGCCTCGCTGATTCTCAGATCCAGCTCGTCCTGGTTCCTGGATGGGGGCCTGCTGCCACCAGACTCAGACCCTGAGGCTCCAGATCTGACCGGGGAACCCTCGCCGGTCAGATCCTTGTCCTTGGGTTTGTGGCGCCTCTTCACTGTGTCGGACTCTTTCAGGTTGAACTCGGGAACCTCCAGAGCTTTGGCCCCTGGTTTGTCTGGTGGCTCCAGCACGGCCTCAGCTCTGGGGGGGCCTGGAGCTTTGGGTCTCTGTTTGATGGTCAGGTTGCCTTCTTCGGCGAAGGGGATGCACTCGCTGGAGCTGTTCTGGGGAGACGAAGACCCATCCAGGCCTTGAGCCTTCGGTTCCTCCTCCTCAGAGTCGGACTTCAACCCTCGGTCGACCTCTGCGGTGCTGCTGGTTTGACTGGGAAGACATTCGCTGTGGACCTTCCTCCTGAGCTCTGCGGTCTCCCTGGCCTCTGACGCAGCGCCGTGTCTGGGCCCTGGGCTGGTCTCCAAAGAGGCGGCGATGCTGCTGACGCTCCCTGGGCTGTCGGTGACCACGCCCCCAGAGGATGAGGTGGGGCTGCTGTCGCTCAGTTCACTGCTGGTTGTGCTGCTCACTGAGCTCAGCCTCTTCGGTGGCGGAGGAGGGGGACCCTTTTTGCGGGCACGCACGGCAAACGACTGACTTCGGCCCACATTGCCGTTCCTGTCTGAACCAGACTCCGACCGGCCCAGCTGACTGCGGCCGGGCTTCCGGGTCAGGGTGGCGTAGGATGGAACATCGGCCGGCAGAACGGTGAGGTCGTCGTCATCCTCGTCCGGCTCTCCGTCCGACAGAGCGTAGCGAGTCTTGTTCTGGGTGCGCCGGTTGGGGGGCGTCAGGGTCCGGTGATGCTCGGGTCGGGCTGTCGGGTTCAGGTTGGTGGAGCCGCACTGGGAATGCAGGTAGCTGAAGCCTTTCAGAGCCGGGGAGGCACCGCGTGGCAGTTTGGGTTTGGCCGGTATGGCCGGGTACTTGAAGACGGTGGCCGTCCCCAGAGGCACCTGCTTGGGGAGCGGCTGATGCTGCAGTGGCCGCTGGTCCCAGCCCTCAGGCAGGTTCCTCTCCGGGGCCGGGCTTCCCTCCAGGCTCTCCTGGGACCAGCCGTGGGGACTGATTGAGGCAGTGGGAGGCTCCTGAGACCGGCCGGAGCCTCTGCACCGGGTGTCAATGTTCTCCTGGCTCTGCGACATCCCCACGGCGTTCTTGATGACCAGGCCTTTGTCGCAGCCTCCATAGTGACTCGCCATGGCGGTCTGCAGCTCTGCACTCAGCTCGCTGTCCTGGAAGGTCACCATGATAGGGGTGTGAGGAGAGGAACACTCGCTGCTGGCGTCCGGAGACTCAATGGCAACCAGATGGAGCACTCCGGGCGCTTTACGCCGCAGCGTCCCTGCGCCGGTGTCCGCCTGCAAGATGGCCCTCTGGATGTCGCTCAGCTTCTTCACCGCCAACATCAACTTCTTCTGATGGCCTGCAGAGGAAACGGAGCGTCAGAAAAGGTTCTGACCCAGACGGTGTGCGGCGCTGCGGCTCCGGACCCAGTTTTGTGATGCCGATCTCCTGCAGGTCCTCCCACGTCAGGTCTTTGACGATGCTGATGGAGTCGTAGCCATTCTCTGACAGCTTCTTGTGGTACTGCGGGAGGCCGATGGCACTGAGCCACTCGCCAAGGTCCGACTGGAAGGACAGGACCAAACGGGTCAGAACAGAACCGCAGCGGCGGACGGGCTGAGACGGATCAGAACCGAACCCCGGGTTCCTGCAGGTCAACACTCACAGGGATGTACTCCGGAAGCCACTCCGGGATGTTCAGGTTGTTGATCTCCATGGAGATCTTCTTCCGGTGCCCCGGTTTGGTGACACCGATGGCGGTCAGGTCCTGAACAGAAAAAGCATCAGAAACAGGAAGTTGGTGGGGTTGGTGGTGTGATCCACCGGGTCAAGCCTTTAACGGGGTTCTGGTGGATTCACCTCAGGAGTCATCCGGCTGATGGTGGGAACGTCGTAGCCGGCGCTCAGGAAGTTCCCGGTGTACTGCTGCAGCTGGAAGTCGCTCAGCCACTGGAAGATGGCGTCCGCATCCTGGGACACAGAGTCAGGCAGTCCAAACCCGGTTCTGATCCAAACCCGGTTCTGATCCAAACCCGGTTCTGATCCAAACCCGGTTCTGGTCTGAGCCGGTCCAGAACCGATTTTGATCCAAAATACACTCTAACAATTCAGTTATTTCATTCTTTAATGGAAAACAACATTAACAGAAATGTTTAGTTTTTAATGATTTTATATCTGAAACTGAAATTATCCATCATCAGAAGTCAATTTGATCACAACAGAAATATTTTTAATAATTACCCAAATCAAAATGTAATGGCATTAAATAAATTAAACATCATTTCATCTAAATCTAGAAAAAAATTATTTAAAAAAATATTTATATATTATATATACTTTTGGGCAAATTTTTCCAGAAAATATTCTTCAAAAATAACAGTAAGAACTCTGCAGAAGAAACTTATGTAATGTTTCTGATCATCATCACTTTTGAGTTTTTATGTAACAGTAATGGTTTATTCAGGACGCCCCCTGCGGATGTGTCCCTGGGAGGAGAGCCGGGACAACCGGGTCCAGTCCTGATCCTCCTACCTTCCCCTCCAGCAGCTGCTGTGGACGGACGAACTGCTGCGTGAAGCTGGGCTCTGCCGGGCGCTGCACCGTCACCGTCTGCCTGCGAGGGGCGCCACCTGCAGGACAGGACAGGCGTCTGAGCAGGGACACCTCACTGCTGAGTTGAGGACACAGAGAAACCCACCTGCAGGACTCTCCGCCTGTTTGCTGGGGTCAGCAGAGGTTCCTGGATCAGCAGCAGGGGGCGCCAGCTGCACAGCAACAAAAACAACCTCAGACTGATCAGAGAATCTGACGTTTATGACGTCACTACAGAGACATGAAAACCACCGATTTATTTTTTTATTTTAATCTTTCAAATGATTTATGAGAAACGGGGTGTTCGACTGTACCTTGTTGTCATGGTGACTGGTGGTGTGCTGCTGCCCGTTGGGGGCGCTGTTGCTCTCGGTGCTCTGGCCACTGCCAGCGCTGCGGGTGCTGCCCACGCTGCCGGTGCTGCCCACGCTGTTCCTGTCCCCGGCTGCAAACACAACAACAGACCCGGTGAAGGTGGGCGTGGCTTGGGGCGGCGTCAGACCGGGGGTGCAGCTGTCTACAGATGCAGGGCAGCGCGGCTGCAGCGGTGCAAGCACCCAGACGTCTCGATGGAGGCGTCTCCAGCTCTTCCCTGTCTTCGTCAATTAAAACTCTCTGAGATCGACATGCAGCAGCTTCTGTAGTGCAGCTACATCGCAGGACGACCTGCTGTCGCCCCCTGTGGCAGCCGTGAGGATTGATGTTAGCATGAGGCTCTTATTTCAGCGTGCAGCAGCGCGTTTTGGACCCGACACACCAAGACAACCAGCGCATCTCCAGACCAGCGGCTTCCAGTCCGGTTGGTACGGTCTGCTGGACCTAGCGGACAGAGGCCTCTGATTGGTTGAGTGTTGACCAGTTACCATGGTTACCCAACTTCATGATGATGAAAATCCTTTAACTCATGAAGGTACCAATTCTACCTCATTGTGCAGGAAATTCTGTACCCGAAGCTGAAGAGGTTCAAGAACAGAACCCTGAGGAACGCCTGCAGTCAGCGCTAACACACAGGCATGAGCTGATCTGAATCTGGAGGCATCTACTCCAAATATGCTCCAGTTTGGAGAAAAAATCTTTTAAAATCAGAGTGGTAGAAGGATGGAGCAGCATTAGGGCCAAAATTAAGACTACCATCCACCCAGCGGTAGATACTTTGTTGTTGGATGAAGCTGCATTCATTCTGAATCCAGCTGCTGATCTGATCACTGACAAGCCAGCACTGGCCAAGGAGAAGGAGGCTGCAAACTAATGATAGCTTAGGACATGCTAGTGACTACCATGATTAGGCTGGCATTAAGGGGGTTAACACACATATAGTTTTCTTTAAAACAAACAGAATAGATGCATTGACATGTTCTTTTGACAGTTTCCTATAATCCAACATGGCGCCTAGCATAAACATGGTGCCTAGCATAAACATGCTACATTACGTGGAGCCGAAGTTGGCTTCTGAATTGGCAAACAGTTAAAGGGTGATTCCACCTAATTCTTCACTACCTTGAGCAACTAACTTTATTGGTGCCGGCCTGTTATTGATCAGATCAGTAGCCAGATTTGCTAGGTGCTAGCTGTTAGCCTGTACAATGCTAATGCTAGGATATCCTAGGCTAATGCTAGCCTATCCAATGGTAACGTAACCCTATGTATACTAATGGACAGCAGAGGAAGTAGGCAATCCAGTGCCTCACCAGCCCAGGCATACTAGTTCCAAGCCTATCTAATGCTAACACTAGCTAGTCATACTAGTCACTAGCTTCTCCAAAGCTAACGCTAGTGAGCAGTCTCCTTCTAGTTACCGGTGCTGGCCTATCATTAACCAGATTATTAGCTGGCAGCGGACTGGGAGCTTCCAGCAACAAAAGCACTGCTGGATGTGGAAGAGTCTTAATTTGGTCCAAACACCGGAACTAAAGAAGAACTAGAGTCGAACCATCTTTAAATATCTGGGTTTCTACGGAAAGGTGAAACATCCAACAAGCTTTGGAGAAGTTTAAAATTAGATGAGGCCAGAATTGATGTCCAGAAACTAGAACATTGGTGCTTCTGGAGGTTGGATAACCTTTGTGCAATCTTCCCTTGAAAGGTCATAGGTTAGGGTCAACGCTACCATAACCTGGGCCAGCGGCGCTAAAATCACATTATTCTTGTAGTCTGGGCAGAGGGGCTCCTGTACCAAATAAATACCAGGACACACTCAGGAATCAGTCAGTGCTGACCTACCAGCTGCAAACTGGGGCGCACACACCTCCAGATTGCACCCAGACCTGGAAGCAGAGGATCACAGATAAAATGTTGGAGTTATTCCAGACAGAAATATAACAGATGAGGTTTTCCAGACTGAGGCGGCTCTGCTCTGATTGGCTGAGGAGGCGGGTGCTGGCGTCTCGGTGCGTGGGGTCCGGGCTCAGCGGGGCAGAAGCTCTGGTTCAGGGGGCTTACCGTGGAACGAGTCCCTGAGAACCCAGACGTCCTCAAAGGGACACCCAGACTGAGACAGGAGGCTCGAAGACGAACCTATCAGACACAGAGACGGACCGGGTTCTGTTTGGGCCTGAGGCGGTACCATACAGCCAGCAGCTTCTGGGCCTTAATGAAGCTTTGGCTCCAAACAACGGAAGCGAGATGAACTAAAGTCCAAAGTTTGGGTCAGAGATCAGAACCGGCCAGAATAAGGACGACTGGGGACGCTTGCTGGGCGCGAAACCAGAACCGTTACTGGTGTGTATCTTGAGTGTGTGCTGTACCTGCGCAGGACGTCAGGCCGTTGGGCAGAACCAGGTGGGTGGGCGGGGCATACCGACTGTAGGAGTCGTCGGTGTGGGGGGCGGAGCTTAGGCTGGAGGAGAGGGGGGGTCTAGACGGGTGCTGCTGGCGCTGGGTGGGCAGAGAGGCGTGCCGGGACAGGGCGCCCCCTACAGGGCGAGAGAGGAACAGGAACAGAAAGAGGAGGAGGAGGAAGGGCAGGTTGGTTAGAGGGAGGAGTCAGTCTGGATGGAGGAGCAGGAAGGGGAGGAGCATGAGATGGAGCAAGCAGCTGATTGGTTCCTGCAGAGGCAAACAGACCCGACAGCCAGAGCCCACCGGCGGCCCGCTCGCTGCAGACCAGGCCCAGAAACCTGAGTCAAGTTGCCCCCCACCTTCATTTAGGGATGAAATTCACTTGGAACCAGATCTTATTTAGAATGAACTGGTACACCACCTCCCAAAACACACTGGGTGACCTGTAGTTTAGTTTCTGACCACCAGAGGGCGCGATTAGGCAAACTGTACTGTTGAAATAGAAAAGTGGGACTAGAGCAAAACACGTGCTGGCCATCTAGTCAGCTGTTTCCAGCTCAGCTTCATGATCCACAGTCATCATCAGCACGACTTCAAATCAGTGCACAAACTATTTATAGAAGAACTGATGTTCATTGACCTTTGATGACCTCTAGAAACATTTCTTAATATCTTTAGAATGATAGCAGCAAAAACGAAAATTTTTGCTGCACAAACGTAGCACAAACATTTGACCCCAATTTTGTCCGATTTGAAGAAAGTGGGGGGCCAACTTCACACAGGGGGCCCAGAAAGTTTCCAGAACCCAGCTGCAGTCAGAACACGCCGGGTCCCGATGTTCTGGTACCAGAAGCTACACTGAAACGGCTCTGAGTTAGAACAATCCGGAAAATAAAACCGACTGATCAGTAAGAACTTCAGAACCACCAAACACCAGCAGGATTACACCAGATTAAACCAGGATTACACCAGATTAAACCAGGGTTACACCAGATTAAACCAGGGTTACACCAGATTAAAACAGGATTACACTAGATTAAACCAGGATTACACCAGATTAAACCAGGATTACACCAGATTAAAACAGGATTACACCAGATTAAAACAGGATTACACTAGATTAAACCAGGATTACACCAGATTAAACCAGGATTACACTAGATTAAACCAGGAATACACCAGATTAAACCAGGATTACACCAGATTAAACCAGGGTTACACCAGATTAAAACAGGATTACACTAGATTAAACCAGGATTACACCAGATTAAACCAGGGTTACACCAGATTAAAAC
>NW_015117019.1:0-7044 GCF_001443285.1 Poecilia latipinna | reverse complement strand
CCAGTTCAGTCCAGTTCAGTCCAGTTCAGTCCAGTTCAGTCCAGTTCAGTCCAGTTCAGTCCGGTTCAGTCCGGACATCTGTTAATCTGCATCATATATCCTATTATATATCCTATTATCATATTATCCTATAAAAATATCTGTTTTGATTTAAATTAAGTTATCAAAATAAAACAGACAGCAACATGACCTTTGACCCAGTTATTCCCCTCCCCCTAAGTTGAAAGTTTTATACCTATGCAAATTTTCTGATGCAACTCCTCCTCGCATGGATAGGCTCCACCCCCAACAGCTTTTATCTTCCTGCTCCCCATCCCACTTTTATTAGTTTATGTTTGAATGAGCCAATAGAGATAAAGGGGTGGGATTTCTGTTTTTTCTGCTTTAAATAATTTTCGGAGGCCCTGTCATTCTACTTGTTGCATTTGGTAGAGGAAGATCCACTTTGCTCTGACAGAAAAAAAAATGGTTCGCATTAAAAGAGAAAAGCCTCAAAAGAGAAGACAGCAAGAAGCTAATCGACTAGCATGTAGCTCATCTGCTCCAACCTCACAGACTACAGATGGACAAACCATCACGAGGCCCTGCTCCATGGCTGATGCTCCACCCTCTACACTTCTGGATACAAATCTGGTCTTACCTTCATCAGCAGCGTTCGAATCCTCGATTCAGCACGAGATTCCCACCTTCCAGGACTCCCAGCATGCTCCGCCTGATTCCAATGAATCCCACTCTGCTGAAGCTCCTTCATCCATCTTGGGAAAAACCAACACCACCCGGTGTTGTGCAGTGGGACCTCCCTTCTCTGTCAGACTCCAGGCTCGGTCTATTAAATTCCAGTCCATAAATTGGATGCTTCCCAGAAGTCCACCTTTTTTTGTGCAAGAGAAAACCTGAAGACAAAAGGCAGCAGGTTGTGACGTGAGGTGGAGAAGCTAGTCTGCTAACATCCAACTCAACTGCTTGAAGATCCAAAACATCAGATGGGGATCCCACCACCTGCTCCATGCATCACCCCAAGAAGTAAATCATGACAGTTGGACAAAGTTTCCTCTATTTTTTTTGCTTCATTCATATAAATTTAATCCAATAAAGAACTTTTTTTCTCCACCTCCAAGCCTGGATCCACTCTCAGTCACTTGTTAAGTACTTGGTGTCTATGTTAGTAATTCTATGGTAACCTTTGAATTGGTTGGTTGAAGTGACAGAGTGGAGGACGGTTCATCAGATACCAGCTGAGAGCAGCACAGAGAAAGAAACGGTGAGGAAGTTAAACACAGATACATTTTTGTTTATGAAATAAACTATTCTCTTTTTTTATTATGATTTGAAATTAATATAACAATTAACATGATTTATTAAATGCTTAACTAATGAGTACATAGTGACTATAATTTCCTTGACCTAAATTTCTTCATCAGCCTTGACTGGGATGAAGTGAAGCGTTGTGGAGCGGTGAGAATGATTTATCTTTGTGAACGAACAATTATATGCGGCGTTTCAATCTCAACACGCTGCCCAGCGTGTGGCTCTGTGTCTGTCTTCCCTGTAAGGTTTATGTCTGTGGTCCCGGTTGGCCGGAGCGTTTGTGGATAACGAGCAGCGCTAACCTGATCATGCAGGTTCAGCCCGGTGAGGAGCTTTAACGCTCTCCTCGGAGTCATGCTGATTTTATATTACTTTATTATTATTTTTAGTATTATTCTGGTTACACGATGCATCAAACCATATCAAATGCGTTGTCTTAGAGTTAATGCGCGCAGAGATCTGAGAAACTCGTGACGTCAGACACGGTCGAGTCCCATAAACTCGACCAACCAGAAAAGTTTCTGTGACGATTAAAAACTCAACAGACATGAAGTGGAACAACTAGTAAAGCCAAATTTCCCGTTTGTTGTGCATCTCTGCATAGTGCAGCAGATTACCTCATCATGCAGGGCCGGTCCAAGGCTATATGAGGCCTTGAGCAGAATTTGACTAGGGGCCCCTCTAGCTGCTACAATCATCAGCACCTCTAACAGCTTCTGTGTTAGAGTTGGTGAAATATGGGAGAAGGGAGTAGTTTAACTGGCCAGCCTAAAAAGCAATAAGTTATAATCGCAGTTTACAAAATTGGATTTGTAAATTCAAAGATTAAACTCACAGCATCAGATTGTTGCTATGGTAACAAAACAATCTAACTGAATATTGTTCTTTGAAGTTTTACAAAGTAAACTTGCCAGCTCCTTAAAATCTTGTATTTAAATATTAAACAATTTAAAATCATTTAATTTATGTATGCCTAAACAATTGAATCAAATTTAACAGCATTGATCATCTCAATAAACAAGTGTTACATTTATGTATCTGTGATCTGTTTTAAAATATTAGTGTTTATGGGGCCCCTGAAGCTCTTGGGGGCCTGATGGAGCCGCTGACTTAATTTGGATTAAACAGAAGTGCAAATTTGTTGTTTTTAGACTAGTTGTGGGTTTAAATAGCATTTCACTGGAGATCTTTTCCCGTAACATATAATTACACAGTAATACTTTTACATTTCCTGTCAACTTAACATCTTTTAATACAAAAACACGGTGGACCGTCGGTGGGCCGCCTCGACGCCCCGACCACCGGGCTTAGCAAGTTTTCTGGGGGAAACCCTGAAAACCATATGAAACAAACAGCATGAAGCTGAGAGTATTTCCAGTTAAAACAAAAACAAACAAACAAAAAAAACAGAATTAAGTGAAAGTTAAACCAGGATAAGACAGACCAAGTCCAGTTAAAGTCAAAACAAATCAGAACTGAGTCAGAACATAGACCATAGGTAAAGCAGGCCTTTAGAAATGCTGACATTGATCATATGATCAGCTGATTACATCAGAGCCGCCATCTTGGCGTCTCACTGACCGTTCCGCCTGCTGATCACCTCCACGATGGACGGAGGGAAGAAGCCGACCCGGTCCGTTCCCCGCTGGCTGTCGTGGATGTGGCCCTTCCAGCGCCCGTCCAGGTGCTGCTCCAACACCTGTAGGGGGCGACACCGAGCAGCTGGCATGAAAACACCTTCAGGCTGAGAGCAGGAGATTTGGGCTGACAAGCAGAACCAGAACCAGGCTTCTGTAACCAGGCTGTCTGGTTTGGTTTTAACAAGAATTTCTCAGTTTATGAATCATCTATGCAGCTACAAACAAGATGGTTTCTGTAGCAGAACCTATTTAGTTCTGCTGGTGGATCTTCATGGATTGTCTCAGAGTCCGAATCCTGGACCAGGACACAATCTAGAAATGTTTTTCTAGACCAGAGGTCTTAGGGGTCGTCATGTTTCTGATTAGACATTATCAATAAAGATTTATTTATAATTTACCTGAATTAAAAGGAGTAAAAGTATTGAATTGAGATGTTGTTCCGAGTTCCACCACAGGGTGGCGGTGCTTCCTCTGCCAGTCCCCACAGAAACATGAAGAAGATCACAAACGGTAAAGATTCTAGATTTGGTTTACTTCTAGCTTGTTAATGTTCACCAAGCAAGTGGATATGATCACCATACAGCCTTTGTCATATAATATTTGTTATTCCATTAACCAGCTTCATGTAAACTTTGCTTAGAGAAGGAAATAACTGTTCTACTCTGTTAGCATCTTCGTGCTAGCATGCTAGTAGCCCCGCTAGCTTAGCAGCTAACTGCAGGTGTTTTTAATATGTTGTCTTTTAGCTCTGCTGAATGAAACATGATAGAAAATTATGAGCTTCATTCAGAAATGAACATCCAGTGAACAAAAATCTGTTAAATATTTCAAAAGTTCTGCATTTTTACTAAATAATTTGTTCATGATTAAATTATTAGGCCATGAACTTTGCTATTCAACATGTTTAAAATAATACAAACGTGAAATAAAGAGGTGACAATTATTTGTAATGGACTCCAGGCTTTCAGAAAGTCTGCTCTCCTGATTTACTGACTGAGTTTGTAACCACCATCTTCTTCAGACCAGAACCAGAGACGTGGTTCTGGTACCACAGCTCTGGAACCAGTGTTGGTACCACAGCGTCTCACCGTGATCACGTCTCCGGCCCGGATGTTGAGCGCGGTTGGGTCGTGGAGGTTCCAGTGGTCCTTCAAGGCCCTGACTTGAAGGATTCCCGTCGCGTCTATGGAGGAAACAGAACCGGATCAGAACTGGATCAGCCCATCAGAACTTCATCTGATCAGAACATGCAAAACTCTGGTAGTAGCGTTTGGTTTGGTCTGAATGAAGAGCCAGTGAAGCACCAGAAACAGTTTCACTGAGAACAGACTCCTCAATAAATCATGCAGCGACGTGGAGGCTGAGCGTGCACGTGGAGGCTGTACAAATGTTATTCAGATTTGTAAAGATGTGGTTTGGACAGTCATGGAGTGCAAAACTCTGAGACTCCCTCAGGGCTCCTGTCGGCTGATGTGTGACCTCTGACCTCTGAGCAGCTGCTTGATGTCCTTGCTGGCGTGGGACGTGGTGAACTGGTTGACGATGTCCAGCGCCGTTTGGTTGTAGGTGTTTCTGATGTTCACATCCACGGCAGCCTGGACAGAGAAACATGGCCGCTGAGAGCTGATCAGCACCAGGGGGCGCCAAACTGTTCCCACAACTAAACCAGTTTATCATCAAGAAGAACAGATCTACATTTATAGGTCTAGTTACACATGTACAGTTATAGATCTACAGTTACAGATGTGGAGTTACAGATCTAGAGTTATATGTGTAGAGTTATAGAGTTAGAAATCTGTAGTTACAGATCTAGAGACATAGATCCAGATATATAGAAGAATCACATAAAAACATTTCTAAAGTCGGCCTTCTGTCAGCTGAAGAACTGAGTTCCTTCAAATCAGAACTAAAAACTGATCAGAACTTGAACTTGGATTATTATGGTCTGGATTCTAACTCTTCATTACTTCTGTTTATTATCTTATGTTTTATTTCCTTCTAATCTATAGAGAATCAGTTCAGTCAAAAAGAAATAAATGAAAATTGTTAATAATAAGTAATAAATACTCTATGAAATATACATAGAATAATGAATTACTGAAAAATGAAATAAAAATATTACAATTCACTTTTTAATAGAGAGCCTATTTCATTACTGTTTTATTTGATAAAGCTGCTTTGTGTATTTCATGGATTTTTACTTTTTACCTCCATTTCTATTTCTTGTTCTTATATGCAAATAAAGAGGCGGGGCTTAAACTGAGGGGCGGGGCTAGTCAGAGTGAAGACATCAGACCTGAACTGACTGAACTGATTGAACTCACTGATACGGAAGGAATCATTCAGTGCGGCAGAAACGCCTGCAGTGACTCACGTCCAGCAGCAGTCGCACCGCCTCCGTCTTGCCGTACAGCGCAGCTTCATGCAGCGCCGTTCCAGACTTGTTGGTCTTGTTGATGTCGATGCCAGCCTTCAGCAGCAGCCTGAGCAAACACAGAGCTGCTTGTCAGCAGTTCAAAGGTCACGGTGTGAGTTTCCTATACTAGCTTCAACGACTAAAACGAGTGAGGACTGATTAACCCACTAAGGCTGCAGACCTTCAGGCTAACTCATTGCCAATGTTTAAGACCGTTGTTATGATGCAAACCCTTGACAACAAGGGGTTTAGTTTTTACGACCAGGAGCTGAGATAAAACCTGAACCTTGACCCTGAATCCCAGAGGAGTTGGATCCATCATTATCCCGAACTCCAACATTTCCACCTAGACGGAGTTTAAAGAGGAAGCAGGAAAAGCAAAGGAGCCAGATCAGCTGCTGATGATGTCATGACAGGTTGCTGCCTGAATGCTCAGCTGTTAGCATGAGACTGTCACACAGCAGCATTCTTTAGTCAGAGGCCTTTTCAGACTCACTGTAACGCTGACTGCTACTGAAGATCAACTGAAGCTATTTCATTTCTCTTTGGGATGAATGAAGTTTAAATTAATATGAACTGAAGCTGTCAGCCAATAGGAACTCAGCGAAGGTTACAGCTCTGTCTGAGGAGGTCAGAGGTCATGGGAAGCATTAAATCATCTGGAGCGAAGGAAGTGCAGACCTCCATCAGTTTGTGCTTTTAAACATTTTTCTGTCAAAACAGCATTTACAGCCATGAAACCTCAGAGTGGCATTCAACCACCATTCAACCACCATTTAACCACCATTCAACCGCCATTTAACCACCAGTCAACCACCAGTCAACCACCAGTCAACCACCATTCAACCACCAGTCAACCACCATTCAACCACCAGTCAACCACCCAGTGTTGTGGTCAAGACCACCTAATCCAAGACCAAGTCAAGACCAAGACCAGCGGCCCACGCTACATGATACGATAAAATGTGAAATATGATCAAAATTACTTCTCAAATTGATCTGAAAGATCCATATTCCCATAAAACACCTAGATATTAAATACCTAATAAATTTAGCCAATATTAATCTGTGCTCTGTGCTACGATCTGAGGTGGTCTCGTGCCATCCCTAAAAAAATAATGCCCTGGGTGCTTGTCCAATCCGACAAGCACCCAGGGCTTGTTGGGTGCAGTCTGCAGACTGGTGGTCTGCAGACTGGTGCAGACCACTAGTCTGCACCAGTCTGGTGCAGACTGGTGGTCAGAAACCACCAGTCTGCACCATTAAACATAGCAATTGAGGTAATGCTCTGACGCTCAACTATGAACACTGACCAAGGAGCAACAAGCAAGAAGTAACCATGCACAAGGCGCTCACCGTGACTACTCTCAACCTCTCTCCCGCTACATGAAGTCAGGTAGTCTGACACCATGGCAGACTACCATTACAGCTGCCACTTTGAACGAAAACAATCAAAGAGCAATGTGCATGCTCTGTGTGCTCTCTCATTCTTGTGTTTTATTTATTTGTTAATTAAAAAATCTCAATGTACATAATTAAATCAAATAATGATAGCTACTGCAGTGTATGCAGAGGATTACAAGAACAGAGTGTTCTGTCAGGTCAGCATACGCTGTCAGATCGTCATACGCTTAACACAAACTCACGGCTATATCTGTCAGACAAGTCATTGCCATATAA
>NW_015117018.1:20246-24441 GCF_001443285.1 Poecilia latipinna | reverse complement strand
AGTAAATAGTTTATAGATTAATCTGATTCCAGCTGCAGCTTACAGAACCAGAACCACCTGACTGGACCTCTGTTGAATTAGGTGAGCCAGTTTAAAGGGGTTAAAGTTTATACAGTCACTATTTTAATTATTTTTAAGTATTTAGTAGAAATCAGTTTTCACTTGGCATTAAAATGCTTTTATAATTATTAGTCAAAAAAGGCAAATTTTGTTGGTCATATAGTTTGTAAAGACAATAAAAGTTAAACTTCCAGGGGGTGAAAATCTTTTACAGGCATCACAATGGTGGAGATTTTTTATTTATATTTTTAGGAAGGACCATCTCTCAACATTATTTTTGCATCAGTATTTGGATTTATATCCAGATTAAATCCAGTAGCAGTCATGCAGTCACATCAGTACTGACATATCTGGCTGAAATTAAAAGATGATTTTTCCCCAAACCTAAACAAAAAAGTGCTAAAATGATTTAGTTTGTTTTATTCATCTTGTTTTATAACGAGCCTCATGTGGGAATTTGCAGTTATGTTTTTATTTTTAAAAACTGGAGACTCATTAGATTACAAATCAAACCAAAACATAAACTCTCATGAGGACAAAGTTAGATTTTTCTTTACTTTGAAACCCACAAATATGTAACGGATCATTTTTCTATCTTAGAATATTTACATGCCTTACATGTCTTAGAGCCGTGCATGACGACAAACAAAACATTCAGTAAATTCAGTCGATTCATCAGATTTCAGTGCCACTGTTTAAAATACAAGATAAAAACTATTTAGATCAAAATGCAGCTCCTGGTTCATATTTGTTCAAAGTATTTAGAAAAGATTCCTGAGTCCAGTCTGACCAACACAAGCCTCCAGGTGTCACGAGACATTGTGCATTTCATCCATCTTTAAATGTTTTTACAGCAGCTTTCAAAAGTATTCAACTTAACTTTTCCATTTTTGTCACATTGTAACCACAAGTATATTTCATTGGAGTTTAATGTGATATATAATAATGAAGTAGAAAACATTTTTTTTTACAAATAAAAACTGAAAAGTGTGGTGTGCAAAAGTATTCAGCCCCCCTGAGCCAATACTTTGTGGATCCACCTTTTGCTGTAATTGCAGCTGCTAGTCTGTAGGGTTTGTCTCCACCAGCTTTGATCATCTAGTGACTGAACATTTTTTGTTTTTCTTCTTTTCCAATCAAGTTCAGTCAGATTAGATGCAGAGTGTTTATGAACAGCAGGTTTCACCTCTTGCCACAGATTCTGGATTGGGTTTAGGTCTGGACTTTAACTGGGCCATTCTAACACATGAATATGTTTAGTTTTAACCTGTTGTCCTTGTCATGATGAGGTGGTGAGGTGGACAATGTCAGTGTCCAATTTATTTACATAGCACTTTAAAAGCAGGTTTAAAACTGATGACGAAATAAGTTCATGAAAAAAATAAAGAGAAATGGTACAAGAAAACAAACAAATATATATTGTTCAAATAATAAGAGTTAATAAGAGTAATAAGTAAATAATGATTAATGCAGAGCACAGAGAAGTCCAGGCAGCACAGGTGAGCATAGAGACAAAGATACTCAACACTGATGGCAACGACTCTGATGTGAGACTCAGGATAGACATGACAAGGATCAGAGAAGGAAACAGGTGGGATTAAATACACAGGGAAGGTAATCGGGGGAAACGAGGGACAGCTTGGGACAACCAAGGGGCAGACAGGACAACATGGAGACTCAGCTGAACACAGAAACCATAATAAACACAGAAACCCAAATCCTCTCAGTCCTGCTGAAGCTGAAGCTCAGAGTCTCTAGTCTTTCAGACTCCAGCAGGTTTTCTGTCTGGATTTGGTTCCATCTTCATCAACTCTGACCATCTTCCTGTTCCTGCTGAATGTAGAGCCTGAAAATATGTTAAAAACATGATATTGATTGATTAACAGCTATATTGATCATATTGGCAAGTATTTATTTGATTCAGTATTTAGTTAGAACAATTTGATTGGTTTATCTGCTCAAATTAGTTAATTTTTTTATTTCATAGATTTCTGTCATGATAATACCCCTTTAAGAACGACACAATGCATGATGGGAGTTGAAAAGTTCATGACCTGTGATGTTTTTACGGAAAAAGAGAGAAAACTACACATGCTGTATGCTCGAACCGTGGATTTGTTTAATAAAGTTGCACAAAAGCTAAAATATTTATGAGTTTTTAAGTTATTTTTAAGGGTGTGACATGAACCCCACAGCATGATGCTGCCACCACCATATGAGACTGTGGGGATGGTGTGTTCAGAGTGATGTGCAGAGTTGGTTCTGTTTACTCCTCTATCTGAGGCGTCGCAGAGCAGCTGGATTTAATGAGATTAGATTAGATCAGATTAGATTAGATTAGATTAGATTAGATTAGATTACACACAGCTGAACTCTGGTTAATCTGAAGGCAACTGGTTGCTCCCAGAGACGAGGGGTCTGAATGCTTTTGCACACCGCACTTTTCAGTTTTCCATTTGTAAAAATGTTTTGATTCATCTGTAAGTTTTTCTTCTTCACCATCTGAGTTGATCTTTCACATTAAATTCCACTGAAACATTTTTATGTTTGTAATGTGGCAGAATATGGAAACGACCCAGGGGTGTGAATACTTTTGCAACCCTCCGTAGTTTCAGACTATTTATTTGCCTAAAACATTGTTGTAAATAATTTATCAGAGCTTTGATTTTACTGGACCAAAATAATGTAAAGCTGAAGTTTAGCTTATAATTTCCTTTTTGAATACAAGTTGATATAAAGCTCCTCCTCAGTCAGAGTGAAATAAAGACTCATGTCTGCATCCACTGAGGTGACAGTAAAGTTGGAAATAAGTGGATAAATTTCATAATATGAAAGTTTCAAATGATGCTTGTGTAGAATGAACAGGATCATTAAATAACATATTAATCTAAACTGTCTTTGAGTGAAGGATACATTATTTGTCATGAAGCCTAAATTACAGGAAAGGAAAAAATAAAAATATATTTTCTGAATCACAATATTAACTTTAGGGGATTTAATGAGCAGAGGCTGATAGAACAGCTAAAACTGCCCTGACCTGTAAACGTAGAGCTAGTTTAAGTAGAACAACCATCAGCATCAGTCAGACCCTGTTACCATGGAAACCAGCTGGGTGACTGTAGCTCAGGCCGAGTATCTTTCAGTCTGAAGGTTTCATGATCGATTCCAGTTGATTAACTCAAAATGAATCAACTTGACCCAAAATTAGCAACTGATCTGCACATGTGTGTAAATGTGGATTTACTGTAACCTGCTTGGAGCGATCAATAAAATAAAAGATTTATTGATTCACTCAGTCCAGCTGGTGTTGACATTCAGTCTGTTTAAAGCTGAATGTGATGCAGGAACAAGTTTGGAAGAAAGTGGAATATTTCTGTGTGACAGCAGCTCAGGCTCTTAGTGAGCAGGAAGTGATGTAAAGACCAACGAGGAAGTTAGAAATGTATTAACATGCAGCACATCTGTAAAGTATTCACAGCTTCACCTTTTTCACATTGTTCTTTCTGCCTTTTTCCAAATTGTATTAAATTAATTTCCTCAAAATTCTGCACACAAATACCTCATGATAATGTGGAAAAGTTAAAATTGTTGCTACTTTTATAGTAAACCAAAAATCTAGTTTATTATTCACAGGCTTTGCTTGATACTGTTCTGGTAAAAGTTGAGCTGTTTCCACAGATCATCCTTCAGACGTTTCCACAGAGTCAGTCGGATCCACCTGTGGTGAATTCAGTAGATTAAAGTGAGAAAGGTTCACCTGTCTGTACAGAGGAGGAACGTAGCAAACGTCACGGTTGGACAGCAGGGAAGTGAAACTATAACCTCCCAAAAATCCTTGTGAAAGCAGACGGGGTGAAACGCTCACAGGTCCATTTAGCTTCAGAGCAAAAGCTAAAAACAGGAGAAGTTACATTGTTTATTCAGATGGTGGACTAAAGCAGTGAAATCATGATTAAATAAAATGCTTAATTCAGCCTCTGATTAAAGTTAATTGGTTTGGATCAGACAGATCCAACTGGACCGATTAACCAGCCCAGATTTCTCCTCCAGATGTGAACTGAAGGGAAGTTATGAGGCTGTTCAGACCCAGCAGGTTTAACCTTTAACTTCATGGATCTTATGTAGTTATTGGGAC
>NW_015117018.1:13823-15353 GCF_001443285.1 Poecilia latipinna | reverse complement strand
ACTTCCCACAAAGCTGAAATATAATCATTTGCAGACATTTATTAAAGCCCTTTAATCTGTTACAGTAACAGTTTACTAAACTTTATGTATAATGCTGCATGCAGTTCTCTAATCACACATAATGATGCAGAGGATCTGAGAAACCAGTCCAGAAAAATGTTTTTTTTTATGTTTATATGATAGACTACACTAATATTGTACAGGATAAAACAATTGAAGAGGTGAGCATGTACCTATCATAGCCACAAAATTGAAAACCAAAGGAAAAAAGTATAAACTAAAAATGTTGATGATTTTCTTTGGAGATTATCTGTTTTCTGCTCCTCTCCTGGATACATTGGCATTTTATCCTGTAACAGGAGGGAAAATGTTAACAGGGTTTGGTTTATTCTTCCATTCATTCGTTATTTGTCATTTAGTATTACCTGGGGATCTGTGTTGATATAAGGACACAAAGAGGAGAGTAGAGATGATGTACGGACAGAAGACCAGCAGGCGACGCATCACTGTGAGCAATAACTGAAAAGGGTTTGATGCAGGAGGTGAAGCTTTGGAGGTGGAAGGGGCTACTGTAGGTTTATCTGGAGGAAAAATACATTTAAATTTGACTTTCTTTACTTTTGCAGATTAATTTTACATTGAAGATCTCATAAGAAGAGATGAGCAGCTGTAAAGTTCATCTGTTTCAGCTTTGGTCACTGCCATGTTCAAGGAAACAACTGTAAATACATTACACACAGTTTTCTTGAACGTGTGTGTAACGTGTGTGTGTGTGTGTGCGTGTATAAACATTGATGCAAGCACTACAATATTTGACTTTGTGCGTGCGTGTGTGTGTGTGACCGACTGTTGGCTAGTGAGCATGTTATTTAACCTTCGCTGACCTTCCACAGAGATCCAGCTGGATGGAGACTCTCCCTGACCGCTGATGCTGCACTTATAGAGGCCTTCATCAGAGCTGGAGACATGGAGGAGGGTCATGTGACCTGATGGTCCATCACCAATGAAGGAGCCATCTTTATAGAAAGCAGCTGGGAGTTTGGAGAAAGTCTTATCATGGCATCGTAACGTGACGTCATCTCCCTCCATCACAGGGAGGACAGGACTCTGCAGGATCACTGATCCACCTCAACACAGAGACAAACTACAGCATTTCATCCATTTCCACACAGCAACACTAACTCCACAGTCTGATCTTACCAGAGACAGAGAGCTGGATGCTGCTGCTGGAGGATCCAGACATGGACTCACACCAGTACAGGCCAGAGTCATCAGGGTACAAATAGCCGATTTCACAGGTAGAACCAGCTGATCTCCCCCATCCATCTCCACATTCAGTCCTGGTTCCTCCAGTTGTGTTTCTCCTCACAGTTCCTCCATCAGAGCTGTTTTCATCCTCACAGATCAGAGTCACTGATTCATCCTTAAAGAACTGAGATCTGCTGGGACTCACAGTCAGACGAACGGCTGGAAGGAAAAACTGCTGCTTAGTTTTTATTAAGGAAACAAATCTGAGCATGAGAGAAAATG
>NW_015117018.1:7347-9408 GCF_001443285.1 Poecilia latipinna | reverse complement strand
AATTTATATTCTCAACAATTTCTATATGACTACAAAAAGAAAAACAGTGGTTTATTCTTAGACCTTTGCAAGGTTGATAGCATTGGTAGATAAGATCAGCTTCACATGTAAAAATCGGCCAATCACGATCTTCCAAAATCAATGAAATCAGCACCAATAAATCGGTGCATCCCTAATAATTTGGGTTCTGTCTCCCAAGCTGAAACAAAAAGGTTTTAATCTCCTGGTCCGTCTCTGTTCAACCTGTAACCTGTGATCATGAGATATAATTGACTGAAAGACTGAGATCCAAGAATTTGAATGTTGTTTCCTCCTCAGTGAGGCTGGCCTCTCATCCAGACAGAGATCAGACTGGAGTTGTTGCTTTTCTGCAATGAAACTAGTTTTACCTACATGGCTGCTCAGCCATCTTAGTGAAAATATCCAAGATCTTTTCTCTGTATGATTATTATGTTTAGATTAAAAGTTAGATCAAAATACAAACAGTAAATTCTTCCAGAGTCTTTCAGCTTCTCTATTCGAAAGCAAACCTTTTCCAGTTTGGCTAAAACGTTCATTTGGTCTCCAGACAGGAGCAGAAAACACTAAAATAATGATTAAATAGAGGCAGAAGTAACGTTAAGCTCCAGAAACCTGAAATCAGTGAAATATGATTAAATGTTTACAGTTTTTAAAAATAAACTCAAGCTGAAGGTTTGAGGACATCAGAAACGACTCCTCCCCCTAAAGCCTTATAAACTTTGATAAAACTGTGTTTTATTTACAGTTTTTCCACCTAATCTAATTAACTTTCCTTGATCATTTTACACTGTGATGACATTGACTGACCTTGGTGTGTTGAGCAGAACAGCAGTGAGGTCAGAGCTGAGGAGAGAAGACAGTTAGGTTATAGTTTTATATTCAGTAAATCATCAGACTGGATACATAAACTGTATAACTGCAGAGCATTTAGTCAACTTTCACCAACAAACTCCTGTTCTCTAGAATCAATCACCTAATTTAAGCTGTTATAAAATAATAATAATTTACTTACTCAGACACAGAAATGATGCTTCCATTGTCATGTTGACATATAGATGAAATGGTATCTTCTAAATGAACCTCATCATGCTCTGCAAAGTGAAACCACTGTGGTTTCCTCTATGCTGAAGGCGGAGCAGAAACTGTATGTCTGACATGAGACATGTGAAGCAGGGAGATAATAATGTATCAACAAAATAACAATATATTGATCTTTGACTGGTAATCTACACATCCTGAACCAACACAGACTGAATGTTACAAAGCCAGACTCTTTGTTCTGCCTCAGTTTTACGTCCACCAAGGGCAAAACATATTTGAGGACATGAGACAAGAATGAGGGTTCAAAAAAACATTTTATTCTTAAACTCTCTTGAACTTTGGCTTTTGGTTCAGCTGCTTTTGATTTTCTGTGAAGAAAAAGAGAGTTAAATGTCCTCAGTTTCCTGTGTCACCCCAAAAAAGAAAAAGAAAAACCCAAAAACTATTAACAGAAAGTTGGACCTGGTGAGCCGATCAAACAGAACAAAACTGTACAGCAGGGGACCGACCCTATACAGGGCCATGGAAGCCCCTACTAGTACCAGACTAAAGCAAAAAGAACCTAATGCAAAAGAAAGATCGAAACCCAGACTATTTACAGGCGGACCAACAGCGCCACAAATTAACGTAATCAAATTAATTACCAAAAATAAGAAATTATCCAGACTTCAAAATATATTAACAAAAGGTCATTCAACTAAAGTCTATAAAAAAACAAAGAAAAAATAGACAAAAATTATAATGTGCCTGAAGCACATAACACTCAATAACTCCAGGTATCATCATCTATCTGTCTGTGGACTATAACATTCTATGTTTCATGGGCCGACTGCTCTTTATGGACCAAAGTCCAGTCCACAACAAAAGAAGGTAGAAGTTATTTGTAGGACCAAGGTGTGATTTGAGTTTAGGTTTGGTTTGGGTTTAGCTGTAGAACTTCAGTTTATGGAACTTAAGTCAATGGAAAGACCCTGCAAGGATAAAAACAATTTGTGTGTG
>NW_015117018.1:0-751 GCF_001443285.1 Poecilia latipinna | reverse complement strand
TGGATGAAAGTCTATAATCAATGTATTCTTCATTTCTAGCAGTTCAATACTAACTACAGTTAAACTCTTTGTCCTCTCCTTGAAGGACATGACAAAGACTCGCTTTGACCCTCATCAAGGTTCCTCTCTGACCTCTGTTGTTTCTTATGCTGCAGGTGAGACGAACATCACAGCTGAACCTGGACAGAACGTCACTCTGCCATGTGAAGCTGCTTGGAACAAGGATGAGTTAATCATAGAGTGGAGCAAACCTGATCTGGGGGGAAATGATTCTGTTGCTCTGTATCGAGATGATCAGTTTGATTATCATGATGAGAATCCAGCTTATAAGAACCGAGTGGATCTACAGGACAGAGAGATGAAGAACAGAAACGTGTCTTTGGTCCTGAAGAACGTGACGACTAATGATACTGGAAAATATGAATGTAGAGTTGATAGGATTAAAAATAAACGCAGGAAGAGAGCTCACTTGAATACTGAACCCATCTGTAACGTCACCCTTCATGTTTCTGCTCCAGGTGAGTCTGACTGGATCAGAACCTCCAGCTGCTTCATGGTTATTAATGTGAGAGAGAAAAACATGTCAGATCAGATGTTTATGTTTTCTGTTGTTTCAGTAGAAATCAGCTGGTCTGAGATCAGCAGGTGATGATCTTCAATCGGATCAGACTAACTCCTGGTTCTGTTCTGCAGGGAGCAATGATGAACTAAAGAATGATGGAGGGACCAGCACTGGACTGATAGTTGGTCT
>NW_015117017.1:20685-24449 GCF_001443285.1 Poecilia latipinna | reverse complement strand
CAGATGAAATATTCCCCAAGAAAATTAGGTAAGTCGTTTTTTTGTTAATATTTTTACCATGTGAAGTGGGGTGGGACAGCCAGGTAAGTGGGGAATGGGGAGCAGGAATAAACAGCTGAGTTAAGTTACGTTTTAGACAACTAAAACTGATGTTAAATTTATTTATTTATTAATAAGCTTCTTGAAAACAACCCTAGGTTAGAGTATCTGGTTAGAAATAATTTAGAATGCTCATTAAGTAAAAAGATACACTCGTGTGCCTAAAACTATACATTAAATTATACATTCTGAATAACAACAGTGGCAGTCTGTCTGAACTTCAGCCAGACAAATATTTGATCAGAATAATTTTGTTCAGCTCCAGTTACTATTCCATTTGTATTAAGAAATAATTGTATTGCACTTTATAACAACCAGTCATGTTAATCAGGCATTTGTCTGCCAGTCTACCATTCTGACAGTGTGCAGCAAGGGACAATTTTGAAATGGTATTTAAATAAATGCTGGAATATGATGACATTAATTTTTGTTTTTGTTCTTTTTTAAGTGACCACAATGAATTGAGTCATCACCGACTACGAGAATGTCCAGAAGAGATTCACCAAGTTTGAATTCATGAACAGGCTTTCGCCATGATTAACTATTGCAAGAACAGCTGTAATTTCTGAGCATTTCTGGACACCTTCAAAGAGCTGCTTCCAGGAAATGAAGACAAGAAGAAGAGCTCCTGTTTTCAGAGCATTACAGGAAGACTATTACGAAGGAGATGGCTGACATAAAGCAAAAAATGTTACTGTTGAAAGAACCTATTTTCTTAAGTTAAAGAATAAGTAATTCTGTTTTAGTTTTTCAATCAGTATTTCAGAGTAACAATATACTGACCAGACGTTAAACCCTGTGTTTGAAAAACAAGTTATCTTTTGTTTTATTCCAATGTACAAAGGGTTTGTTCTACAGTTATGATGGTAGTTATAAGTAGTCCAGTGTGTTTCACTTCATTTGAGGTAAGACTTAATGTCAATGACTCTGTTAGCATAGCATTTGACACTGTAATACTAAATGACATCTTTATAACTGGTCATTCCTGTTCCACTTTACGTGAAGTATAAGAAATTGTTATTGACTCTGTTATTAAATCATTTGACAGTGTAATAAAGCTTAATGAAATCTTTATTGTTGGTCCTATGTAACTTCTTGTTTAGTTGTCGGTCATCTAATACAATATAGAATAAAAAAACTCTTCACAATGTGGGTTTGACTGCAGGCATGTGGTCCGACAGGCTGAAAAATAAAAGACACGGTTAGTGTCGTGACTGAGTGGTCAGCCACGAAAACCAACTGGCGCAGCTCCCACTCATAGGGGTCACATTTTTCCAGCCCAACCACGAGAAAAACTTTACAAATTATATTTGTAGATGTTAAATATTCTTACAGTACTTCATTAATTGTTGAACTAGAAAAATATGACCCGAAGTAAAAAAAGACGTGAAGAGCTGCCTCTCTCGCACCTACCTCCACCAGCGCTCCTCAGAATTCTGGTGGGGGAAGCAGCGAGAGAGCCTGACGGACCGTTGCATGCAGTCACCAATCACACCACTAGGTGGCTCCAAACAAACGCATTGATCAAAAATCTCAAAAAGACATACAACTCTGCAATCATTTTGATCAAAACTCACACAGACACACACAAGCTTTTCTCTCTGTTACACCCACTTGTTTCGCTTTATTTCAGGTAGTGGGAATATCAATTACTGTTTTGTTAAAGCTTTTGATAGTGTATTAACAATTAAATCATTATGACTACTATATGACATATTTATGACATATGATTCTTGGTTAATGTCAAGTTGTCATAACAGACATTTTGAATAATGTCAACTTTGTGTTTAAAGTGTCATGATTTACCGAATGACACTTTATGACAACAGTAATGAATATTCATGAAAACTTACTGATGTTCATGACAGGTGTTATGTCATGTTTATGATGTCATGTCAGTCTTATTCATACCCCTTCAAATAAAGTGTTACCCATTTATTAAAGTGGCTACAGAACTGTGGGACAGGGTGTGTTGTTGGTGGGACCATAATTAACCATCTCATGTATACTGATTATTTAGTTATTTTTAGTCCTTGTAGTGGTGGTTTTCAACAATTATTGAGGACCTGCTGACAATATGGTCAGAAGTATGACATTATGTACAATGCATTGAAAAGTAACATTATGATTATAAGAACCAAGGAGGATCAGAAGTTGGTACTCCCTGACTTCTCCTTACCTGGTGTTGTTCTTAAAGTGTGTACTAATGTCAGATACCTGGGACATTATATAGCTGATGATCTGACTGATGATATGGACATTAACAGACAACCTAATTTAATGTATGCACAAGCCTACATGCTGGTATGCAAATTCGGGATATGTTCTGTCTCAGTGAAAGTAGCTCTTTTTAAAGCATACTGCACTCCTTTGTGGAGACGGTATAAACAGAGCAATTTACAGAAGCTCAAAGTGGCATACAATGACGGAATGAGGATGGTGCTTCGGATGCCGAGATGGACCAGTGCTAATCAGTTATTTATTGGTGTTGGTGTCTCCACTTTTCCTGCTGTCTTTCGAAACCTTATGTACACATTTATGTGGAGATTATGTGTTCCTACATGAATATTCTTCTTTGAACTTTTACAAAGTAAACTTGCCAGCTCCTTAAAGTCTTACATTTAAATGTTAAACAGTTTAAGATATTTTAATTCATGTATACTGATACCATTCAATCAAATTTAGCAGCATTGAGGATCTCAATTACAAATGTTGCATTTATATATCTGTGGTCTGTGTTAAAATATTAGCATTTATGGGGCCCAATCTAAGCCTCTTAACTTGGATTCAATCAATCAATCCATCAATCATCTTTATTTAGACACAATTATGGTCCATAAACAGACAAAACAAGAACAATAAAAAGAAGAAAGATAAAAAATATATAATGAAATAATCAATCACTGACATATAAACTAATCCGCCAGTGATTCCACAAACTGGAGAAGAACCTCACTGAGCTTTGAACAGGATTGGTCAAAGTCTGAATGATGCTGTTTGCAGAGTCTGTTAATCTACACCAGTAGTCCCCAAACTTTTTCCTGTGAGGGCCACATAACTTTTCCCTTCTCTGGTGGGGGGCCGGAAATTGTTGCCGGAGGTGGGGGGGGTTTCTCGATTGATTTTTACCCAGAAAGCACATGGGAAAAAACCATGAGTGAAACGGTCACTGGGACTAACTAGTACATATTCCATTGAGGGACTGTAACTATAATATATTAATTTCTCATATGTTAATATAAAGGCTCGTTGTGAAGTATAAGTTGCTACTTACAGGCATCGCTTCGAAGAATTTAACTTGGAATGCGTCCTTCATAACAGACACGTGTTCATCTGCTCTACCGCTAGCAAACAACCGTACTGATTAAATATAGAAGTCAAGCAGTTCCCTAAAAGTCCAACAGATGGCAGCAATGCACCATGCAAAACAAAACACCCACAGTTTACAGGACACACTTCCTGCTAAAGAGAAACATCCAAACACCCACAGTTCCTGCTAAAGAGCCCCCTGGTGGTTGAAGAAAAATCCACATATAAACCGGAAAATGAAAAAAAATCTGAACGCTCTCTGGTATTGTTCAGGGGGCCGGACCAAATGTGGAGGCGGGCCAGATCCGGCCCGCGGGCCGTAGTTTGGGGACCCCTGCTTTAATGTTTTAACCAGC
>NW_015117017.1:5871-17506 GCF_001443285.1 Poecilia latipinna | reverse complement strand
TATAAAGGCTCGTTGTGAAGTATAAGTTGCTACTTACAGGCATCGCTTCGAAGAATTTAACTTGGAATGCGTCCTTCATAACAGACACGTGTTCATCTGCTCTACCGCTAGCAAACAACCGTACTGATTAAATAACATAAAAGTCAAGCAGTTCCCTAAAAGTCCAACAGTTTACAGGACACACTTCCTGCTAAAGAGCCCCCTGGTGGTTGAAGAAAAATCCACATATAAACCGGAAAATGAAAAAAAATCTGAACGCTCTCTGGTATTGTTCAGGGGGCCGGACCAAATGTGGAGGCCCGCGGGCCGTAGTTTGGGGACCCCTGATCTACACATTCATCTGTGTATAATGTTTCGAAGCACAGCAGCGCAGGTTGGTACATTGGCATTCAGAAACATCTGACTGGCAGATGTTTGTGAATGCCAATAATTGACGTGCAAATAATTGATATTCATTTTAATTGTATTTTTTGATTTGGTGTTTTTAAGACTAGTTGTGGGTTTAGATAGCGTTTCACTTACAATGTTATGTTTTTCTTATATAATTACCCCATCATAATTTTACTTTTCCTGTCTACTTACCATCTTTTAATATGAAAACACGATGGACCGCCTCGGCGCCCTGACCACCGAGCTTAGCAAGTTTTTTGGGGGAAACCCTGCAGTTAGATTGTTTTACCACAGCTCTGATGCTCTGTGTTTAACCTTTGAGTTTGAGCTCTGTTTGCTCACAAATACAAATTAGTAAGTTGCAATTACCACTGATGGATTTTTAGGTTAGCCAATTAAACTACTCCCCCTCTTGAAAATTTCACTAAATCTAACACAGAAGCTGTTAGAGGTGCTGATGTTTTTAGCAACAAAAGGGGCCCTTAAGTCAAATTCTGCTCCAGGCCTCATACAGCCTTGGACCGGCCCTGCATGATGAGTTAAATCCGCTGCACTGGGCAGAGATGAGCAACAAATGGAAGGATTTAATTGGATTTAATTCAATGCTGCTAATGTGGCATTAGTAGCTCTTCCATTTTGTGTCTGTTGAGCATAAACAGAAGAAATCTGTAATGTGTGTGTCAGTGTATTGATAAATATATTTATTTAGATATAGGATTGTTAGTATTCATTTCATTATAGAAGTTAGTAAACCAAATCATATCATATTTATATATATTTAGTAATATACTGGGCGATATGTTTGTGTCCTTAAGACTATTATTGCTCATTGTTAGTTATTGTATATATATTTTTATTACTTTATTTTAAATTGGGTGGACAAATAAAATGTTCCCCTTCTTAGGGGATCAATAAAATCTTATCAGGCCGCCCTGGGTTAAAAGCCTCTACTTCTCTCGTAGTGACCTACCGCTGTCTGTTCTCTTAGTGGGAACGACGTGATGGCAGCAGGATCCTGATTGATCTGTCTCTGGTTCTGCAGGTCTTATTCCGGGTCTAGGATGGGGCGGTCCTCCAAAGACAAGAGGGACATATACTACCGTCTTGCTAAGGAAGAGGGCTGGAGGGCCAGGAGCGCTTTCAAGCTGCTGCAGCTGGACCACCAGTTCAACCTGTTTTCAGGTGAGACCTTCAGGTCACCAGAACCACAACAGGAGAGGATGAATACAGTACATATTATTTCAGTTTGTCATTAAACAACATGAAGTACTGTTTATTTGTGGAATGAAAGGAAAGGAATAGATGAGCCAATGTTTCTACAAAGATCTGGAAAGTCTGGGTGGCATTGAACCCATTTTTAATCCAATATCCCAAAATAAACTCTAGTTTGCCCTTCAGAAGCAACCTCATCACTAAACACAGTCCATCTGTGTGCATCTTAACCTCAGTCTCAGTGCAGCTAGCGTCAGAGGTTCTTCAAAGAATCTCTGGTGGTGGAATGTTGTTTGCATCACCATGAAGACGAACAACATCCCAGCATTCTGATTGATCCTTCATCTGGACATGGAGGCAGGATGGACAGGCTGGAGACCTACAAGGACATGGACATCCACCTGGACTGACAGGAGAGCATGGAGACTCTGGAGGAGCTGCAGAGATCCACAGCTCAGGAGGAAAATCCTTCTATTGAACAACTATTAGTTGTGAACTCTGAACGTCTAGTTGTTATGGAAGAAAGCCAGAACTCTGCTTTCATTTTGCTTCATATGTAGGAGATTCAGTAAAACATGTGAAGGCTCCTGGACTACGTCTTGTAAAAGAGACTAAAGGGCTGAGTTGGAGGTTCACCTTCCAGTTTCCAGCAGAACAGTGACCCAGACATCCAGCCGGAGCTGCAGTCGAATGCTTTAGATCAATGTGTATGTCTGTGTGTGTGTGTGTGTGTGTGTGTGTGTGTGTGTGTGTGTGTGTGTGTGTATTGGATGTTTAGCAGAAGGATGGGCAGAAAGGTCTGTGTGATGTTCAGCGCTTCTACACAGCTTCCAGACAACTGCCTGGACTCTCACAAATATTAGCTCATTATTACAGCATCAACCATTCAGCCTCTTCATGCCTGGAATGGATTTAGTAGCACTTGCGTAATGCAGCAGGAATTGACGCTGAGATAAAGAGAGGAAATTTGCTCGAGATGTGAAGAAACAAATGTTGCTTCTAGGCTCAAATGGCAGATTTTAAAAAAATCAAAGCTTCTTCTTGAGATGTAAATAATAAACGAATAAATAATAAATGACATTTTTTTTCCAGAAAGATGTAGGGCTGTAGTGATACAATAATCTCATGATACGATACATGATATTCTGCTCACGATACAATATGTATCACAATATTTGGCAAACAATATGATTCAATACGATTCAATACGCTTTTAAGATTTTCAGAAAGATTTTAGAGGGACAGAATGATTTTGGTGACATTTTGTGACTGTTCCATAGATATAGATTGAATTAACTTAATTGAAAACTGATTAAAAGCACCAACTACACAATACCTGGCTCTGATTAAACAGAGACTTGGAGTCTACAGCTGGACGAAATTAATGAAAGATGCGGTGAGAAAATGAGTTCCTGTTAATTAATTCATGTGGATTTGACATAAAATGCAAAGTTTCAACAGTGATCTGGGAGCTGAGTGGGGAGATTATCCGCCTCTGTAGATTCTCAATATGCAAATGATTGTACTTATGTTTTTCTTTTGGACATACTGTGGCTGCATTTTGGACCTTGAGTCACAGAAAAACAAAACCCAATTTGGAAACCTGTTAATTTTTCCACTGTGAAAGTCAAATATTCATAACGAATGGTTTTTATAATTTAGAATAACTATATACTTTAAATTTTTTAAACTGATGTAAAAATATTGCAAGCAACACAGTTTTATAACATCAGCATAAAAATGAAATTGCTCAATTTTTGACAAAACGTCAGGTCAAAACATGACAAAAAATATGGAATTGTGTGTTGGGGAGGGGGGAGTAAAAAAGGTCTTTTGAACTATGGGAAAAAGCTTTTTCTACCTTGACTCCCGGAGTTAGCCTTGGCTGTAAGCTGCTTACTACTAGCTGCTGGGGGAGTGGATCTGCCTCACCCCATAGTGATCGACTCCTTGCAGCTGCGCAGCGCCGCCATTCCCCTGCTTGTATCTCTGAGTAGCTGCCTCTCAGACTGCCAGGATCTCATCGTTCTCTCAGTCTCTGATACTCTTTGTCAGCTGCTAATAAGAATGATCGATCGCCATCGTCATCATGGAAATCCTCACTGTGCCCACACTTCAGCTGCAAATTTCCCCTCTTTGACTTCCTGCTCAAAACAGAGCGCCACTACCTGCTGCTCGTTCATTCTTCACATAATCCTTTATATACAGTACATAAACCACTAAGCTAAAAGCAAATTACTAAGTGGATGCCACCAGTCGCTCCAATATCCAAACTTTGCATTAATTTCATGATCTCACTGCATTTGCCGCTACACCGTTCCGCTTCTCATTCACGGTTACTTGAGCAACTTTACTTTGTTTCTTAGCAGCAAAATACAGCCCATCGTTATTTATTGAAGATTTGAGATTTCCAAAAACAAATCAATCTAATGTTGCGTTTCGTTTTTTATCTTTGTAAGCTCATTCCCTTTCACATTCCAAGAAAAGCTGGTTTTTGACCTTTCTCTGACATTCTGAAAATATGATTTACTTATTGTAGCATAACTCTGGTTTTACTTGGCCTAGTAACACAATTTACAAACAGGTGTGTAGTTTATAATGTGCACTTTAAGCACAAGTTGAAAGGAAGGCGGAGTCTTGCTGCTATGCTGCCCGCCACAAATTAGACATGTTCAAAAGACACTAATAAGACCCCTAAGGGCGTGTGTATCGATACTCGTGGATGAAAAATTGATGCTTTCCAAGGGAAAAAAAATATAAATAAATATTATAGAATCAATATAATTACACAACCCTAGAAAGATGACTGGAGTCTATTTGCTATGAACTAAATACAGAAAGATATTCATACTGTTGTTTTATCAACATTAATATGATTGATATCATTAGTGGATGATATACCATCATCCACTTAGTTGATTGTACATAATCATATATATGAGCCTGGTTTCTATGGAGATATAGAAGTTCTGCTCCTGTTCTGTGTGTCAGGTGTGAACCGAGCCGTGGATCTGTGTGCAGCACCAGGCAGCTGGAGTCAGGCTCTCAGCCGCAAACTCAGGTCTCCTTCCACTGTATTCTACATCTTTAGAAAACTGTCCAAGATTTGAAACCTGCAATAAACGCTTGAAGTTCATGTTGATCCTGCCTAGATTGTTCTGTTCTTTCCAATGCAGAGGCGGAGAGGAGGAGGTGAAGATTGTTGCAGTGGACCTGCAGGCCATGGCTCCTCTACCAGGAGTCACTCAGATTCAGGGAGACATCACTAAGGTGCTCAACAAATCCACAAAGAATCAACAGATTATTTCTCGGGGTGCACCAATTGTAGTTTTTGCTGATATGGTTTTTGTGATCTGAAATGTCATTAAATATAGCAAGAAAGTTACTGAGGTGAGGGGAGCATGCTGTTACTCACACTCATGTCTTCCTTCCCCCAGGTGTCCACAGCTCAAGAGATAATCCGTCACTTCGAGGGACAGCCTGCCAACCTGGTGGTGTGTGATGGAGCTCCAGACGGTCAGGTCCCCATTGACCCGCCTATCTTCTCTGCTTTCGTCTTCTAAATTTCCTTCCTGTTTTGTCTCCATAGTAACTGGACTCCATGATGTGGATGAGTATATCCAGGCTCAGCTCCTATTAGCTGTGAGTACAGAGGTGTTGTCCTTTGTGAGGTTTGGTGGTGTGACACTGACATCTGTGTGTTTTCCAGGCTCTGAACATCACCACTCACATCCTGACACCTGGAGGAACTTTTGTAGCCAAGGTTGGATCACTCCGTCTTCCTCTAAGACTTCCTAAATTCACACCTGTTTACTGTGAACAGGCGTGAACGAAACAGCTGCTTGTCTAATCAGTTTGAATTTTCAAGTCTAAATTCAGATACATAGGGTTTCCCCCAGAAAACTTGCTAAGCCTGGTGCACTCAGGCGACCCATTAGTTTTGTGTGGTTTTGTATTAAAACATGTTAAGTTGACAGGAAATGTAAAATATTAGTGGGTAATTATTATGTCACTGGAAACATTGCTGACAATTCCTAAACCCACAGCTATTGAATCTTATAAACTAATCAAAAATATACAATTACAACAAATATCCATTATTTGGACTTCTTTTAAATCCAAATTAAGTCAGCATTTAGTGGCCCTACAAACACAATGTAATGCTGATCACATACACAACCAGCCCATGGCATAAATGAACTAAGTAGCTGCTTAAGGCCCCCTACGTCTTCAGGGCCCCATAAATGCTAGATTATCAGTGCTGCTAAATTTAATGTAATGGTTCCAGCATACGTAAATTAAAATGGATTCACGGTCTGAACCATGAATCCAGATCACATCACACATAAAGCAGATAAATGCAACTAACTTTTTCTCCATAGTGACAAAAACCACTGACTGTGGCCCCAATAACTTATAATAAATGAAATTAAATGACTCCACTTATATTAGTAGCATTTCACCCGTTGAGGTCTGAATGCACAGCCTCACAAATTCCTCCTGGTTGCATCTGCAGAGAAATCTGAGCTAGTTCATCAGTAAGTTGGATCTGTCTGATCCAAACTGATCTATTGAGCTCTGCGAGTTTTTTACCCTGTGCGCGATCTGGGCGTGCATTTTTACGAGGATAATTTTTGCGTGGTTTCGCTTCTCCGAAACAGACAGATGTTACATCTTCCATGCTCCTGAGCGCTGCTCTCCTTCTGGGCGCAGAAGGGTAACATGCACCCAGAAAGTTCCATTTGTTAAGACCACAGGATGAGTTGAGTTTAATTCTTCACAGCGGTGGAGCTGCATCCGCATTGGTTGCGCAACGCACTGCGCGTGTTACGGTCTAATTAATTTCTGCACCGTTACGTATTTCCTCAAGATAAACTGCTGGCTCCTCTGTTTAGACTGGGGTTCAGAAACCCACGGCCCTAGAGCCACATGTGGCTCTTTAGTGCTGCCCTAGTGGCTCTCTGGAGCTTTTTCAAAAATGTTTGAAAATTGAAAAAGATGGGGTTGGGAAATATACTTTTTTGTTTTAATATAGTTTCTGTAGGAGGACAAACATGAGACAATCATTCTTAACATTTTCCAATGCTATAAAAATGTGTAGAATAAATATAAATTTCAACATTTCTGTCAACAAAGATTTGTGTCATAGCCTGTGACATGTTTCTTTCAGCTGGGTGGGGTGTGAGGCAGGTGGCTGTAAACAAACCGACAGGTGTGGGATGGACCATGGATAGCAAAGGGGAAAAGAGAAAAATAGCTGAACATCTACAATTCATGGACCGAATCATTTGCATTCATTGCCAATGCGGAAGGATTACCTGAATGTTTGCTGTGTAGAGAGAAGTTGTCAAATAACAAAAAGAGTACCGTACTTTCCGGAGCGCACCTTACTAAAAGTCGCACAGGTACAAATTTTTTGAAAAAAACTGGAAACGTACATATATGAGCCACACCGGTCTATAAGACGCATGGTTCAAAGTGTGGGGAAAAAGTAGTGGCTTATAGTCTGAAAAATACAGAAAGACATTTCCAGGGAAGGCGCTACATTAGCTGCCGCGTTACGATTAAAGTTATATCTTAGATGCCCGATGTTGAGAAGCTGTCCAGTGATGTCTGTAAACAGAAGTCACATTAAACACACAAGAACACAATCCTGCCATAGGATGTCTCCATAGTCACTGGAGACATACACAAGAGTCATTTTAGGAAATGTCCAAGTTAAGTCCTGATCACAGTGATCAGGGGCCTCATGCATAAAAGAGTGCTCAGTTTTCACATTAAAACTTGGCTACGGAAAAATTTTGAAAAGTGCAGCGCACAAAAAAAAAAATCGGAGGCATAAAAGCCATGTGCACCTTTCCTTTACAAATCCTAATTTGCGGGAAATAGAGCGCAGCTGCTGGTCCGCCCTGTTGTCACCCTTATATGTAAATTAGTATAAATACCCGTAAGTCTCCCACCACGTGAAGCAGTAACCATGGCAACATCCTTGTTTGTAGCAGTATAAGTATTTATAATAATAATAATTCTATATTTTACGTAAAATGTGCTTTCAGGGCACAAGGTCACTTCACAAAAACAAAAATAATACATTTTAAAGAAAAATAAATAAATAAACAAAGAGATTATACAAATAAGAAGAGTAGCATGTCCAGCTGGGATTTAAAGAATGACAGCGTGTCAGAGAGTCCTTTGAGTGGGAATGTAAACGTCTATACTAAATAGTAGAATCATGTGTATAAGTTGTACATTTACAGAATAGACTTGCTTTCTGTCCATAAGGGGCATTCAGAAAGCGGGCATGGCTCGACTGAAGGATGACTGCAGCTGTACCGGTACCGCACGGCTCCTTCTTTAAGTTTTGCTCGGAGCTCCAGGATGATCAGTCTGGATGAATATTTCAATATTTCCCAGCAGATCAATATGATCTCTGATCAGTCGTTCCCTCTGAATCCTTCTACTCTCGATGTTCTCCATCAGAGCCAAAGCGCTGTGCCACAATTATGTTGTTGCGTGTAATTGTGACACAGCACAAAGGTTTGCCCTTTGCACAGCTACTTATGTACGTGTGATTGTCTACACACCTTGATCATCTTAAAATAATCAAACTTGTTTGGAGTTAATCTGCTGATCCAACCATGATTTCTTTTTCAGTCAAAATGAAATGACCCCATAGATGAATTCATGCTCTTCAGCTCACAGACCAATGCGTTACATCTCAATGAGACAAAAACTGAGGAAAAGTACTATTTACATTAGAGTGAGGTTTTCAGGTCCTTTTATTTTTATTTTCTTTATTTTGTGTGCGTTTTATGTTATTGTCTGAGGATAAATGTGGTTCAGTTTCATTGTTTAGGTTTAAACAATAAAATATTAAAACCATGAAAAAAACATCAGTTTGATGCTTCTTGTCTAAATAACTGAATGTGGTCAGATTTCAGTGTATTTAGGTGAGTTTTGACGCTTTGTGGTTTGATATTATCCACAGAAAAAGTTTGCGTGGATTGGTTTGCAGAATCCAATTTTCTTCCTGTCGAGAGCTGTTATTATTTATTTATTTATAGGAGGAGCAGAGGGGATCTTTGTGGAAGAGCCTTAAAATGGACTTCTATTATGAACCAAACAAAAATCATTCAACAGTCCCATTTTAAACTAGCTTTTTTAGCATCTCCCATGAACAATTTAGCATGGCTAGTGCTACTAATCCAACCAGCAGTGTGTGTGTTTTCCCTAGAAAATGTAGAGCGAACCTTAAAGGCTGCCAGAGTTTCCAAACCCAACATGTTCCATGACTGATGGCATGAAAGCTCAAATGAATGTGACTCCACATTGGCTGACTGGAATTACATTTGTTGCTTGCTTGTTTCAATTGTTAATTATTTTCAAATCACTAATGTTGGTGTCAAATATAATTTTTTTATAAACATGTTAGAGGTTGTACTTGTGTGATGCAGTTTTGATTGGAGTTATTCAAACAATAAATAAAGCTGATAGGCTGAGAGTAAATAGTGATGTCTGTCCCTGTCTTGTTTTAGATCTTTAGAGGTAAAGATGTAACTCTACTGTACTCTCAGCTGAAGATCTTCTTCAGCAGTGTGACTTGTGCCAAGCCTCGCAGCAGTAGAAACTCGAGCATTGGTGAGCCATCACCGTTGGGACCAATCACAGAGCACCTGCAGCTGGAAACCTCTCCCACTTTTTTGTTGGGTGAATATTAAGGCTGCAGGCTGTTGAAATAAATAGATGATTTATTGTTTGTTTTTTTTCCTATTTTTTTTTTTCTCTTTTCCTCACTGATCCAAAGTGTGTTGTTGTTTGTGCAGAGTCCTTTGTGGTTTGTCAGAATTATTCTCCCCCAGAGGGTTATATCCCCAACATGTCCAACCCTCTGCTGGACCAATCATATGGTAACTATAAAGCCTTTGACACTGGTGTGCTACTGGGGGTCATTTGCTTGAACACATGAGAGTGAGTATGAGAAATAAAATCGGTCAGTTTGTCTAAAACTAAATGAATTATCTATTGCATCTGGTTGAAGCTCCTGGCATGACATCAGTGATCAGTGCAGGTTCCATATCTAGTACCTTGCAGATCGACTCTTACTCAGAAGTTCAAGAATACCATATTACTTGTATTTGTGTGTCTTCAGTCTGGTGTCTGCTCTCTGTCCTTCAGATGTGGACTTCAACCAGCTAGAAGGATCAAACCGTGTCATTGTTCCCTTCTTAGCATGTGGAGACCTCAGCGCCTTCGATTCGGACAGAACCTATCCCCTACAGGTGAGGAGTGACTTGATCAGATCTGGTGGATACATCTTTAACTACAACCACAAAAATCCTCCAGACTGGAGAAAAATGTACTGAAGTTCTTGGTTATACTTTTGTGTGTATTTAATGCAGACTATTTTCTCAGTAATAATGTCAATCTGAAAGATTATGGACATTCTGGTTATAGATATGAGTTGTTAAAGGACAGGCCTAATGGTCTGTTGGAGTCCAACACTTTTCCTGTGAACATCCTTGTAAACTAGGGGAGCACGATAATTATTGGCCTAATAAGAAGTTATTACATCTCCTTATCAGTCCGATATCATAATAGCACCGATAACATATTCAGTGGTTTTATTTATTTATCTTTTCAATCAAGGGCTCGGATTCCTGAGTGAGACCTGAGTCCAAGTGGCATTGGTCTAATTGGAGAAAACTGTAAATAAATTATTTTAAAATTTTCTTATGTCAGAAAACGACTGAGTTGTAATTTTAATAATAGTTAAAAATAATAATATATTAATTACCCCAGTGTGTTGCACACAAATAACAAAAATATAAACAGAACAACTCTGAACTGGGAATTTCCAACACCACGTGAATGAAGCACAGCTCATGAGTAAACAGAGAACATGGTAGTTGTAGTTTGGAATTTCTTTAAATTTTTAGAGGAAGAAATTCCTGTATAGACTTGTTCAATAGAGCTGGTCCTGATCAGCATAATGATCTAAAGAATGTCTTTCTTCTTTTTGATTCTTTTCTTTGTGCAGCTTGATGCTGGTAAAGAATACGAGTACATCCCCCCCACACAGCCACCTATCCGGCCTCCATATGAGCAGGCCTGCCATTTTCGCAAACACAACTTGCTGTCCAGAGAGGATGCTCCTCCCATCAGTCCCATCCACAGCCAAGAAGAACGGGAACCAGCCAAAACCTCATGACCCTTAAGTCGTGCTAGTGGAAAAAGGCCTTGGACATTCTGCAGATCATAATCTGTTAAGTCGTTCTGGTTCCCCAAGCAGTAGGATGTGTTTTAATGAGCTGACATCTGAAAAATAAAGGCTATGACATCTTACTGTAGTAGGACGTGTGTGTGGTAGAAGATTGGAGTTCCAACCTGATCACAATAGGAGGATGTGTCTCTGTCCCTGATACATTCACACTGCAGCCTGAAGTGACCCAATTCTGATTTTTTGGCATTTCCGATTTTTTGCCGAGCCGTTCACACTGCCAGTAAATGCGACCTGTATGCGTTCTGTAGTGTAAACGGGCAAACGACCCGAAAGTGTCCCGCATGCGCAGTAGAGGGCGCCATAGTGTCAACGTTCTCAGTGTTCTGCCAACCGCCATAGAAAGAAGAAGTGCTCAGTGTTTGCGGAAGTAAACATGGAGGCTAATGGTGGCGCTTAGCTTACATATTTGAAGTTGTTGTCCGGCCGGAGCAGTATATTAATAACTTAATCCTCATATAATCCGTCATGGTTGTTGTTTTTCTTCCCACTTGCGCGTATCAGGACACAGAATAGTGAGATTTGTTGAGCATCAGTGACGTTCAGTTCGGATGAAGGCGACCTGAACGTTAGGTCACATTTGAATCGGATACGTATCGGATATGGGTCACATTCGAAAAAGAATCCGACCTGTGCTGTTCACACTGCCATGAAAAGATCGGATACAGGTCACATTACGTCAAAAAAATCGGAATTGAGTCACTTCAGGCTGCAGTGTGAACGCACCCAAAGAAAGTTGTGCTCAGTGTTTTCTTT
>NW_015117017.1:0-2734 GCF_001443285.1 Poecilia latipinna | reverse complement strand
ACTTAAAAATGTGGATACACACTCAACTTCAGCCAAAAAAAAAAAAAAAAAAAAGTCGAAACTGGGTCACTTCAGGCTGCATTGTGAACGCACCTTCAGAGTAAAGGTAAAATCATCTGATGGCTTCTTAAACAATAAATTTAAACATGAACATTGTCGTAGGAAGTAAAATGTCAATTTTATGCCATGAGGTTTTAAAAGGGAATCCTTAATTTTTGTCATTAGATGAAATATCATGACAACTGACTAACTGAAATTAACTTGTCAAATAAACAATTCCTTTCTAAAATTGTCATAAAAGAATAGTGAATACACTTTGACTTAATTTCCTAAATCTGTAGAGAAGTAATATATTCTTATTTTATTGTCAAAAGTAGTGTACTGAAGGTGGCGCTGTGCATGACCTAAAAATTGAATATTATCAAACATCAAGGGCCTCATGCATAAGAGTGCTCAGTTTTCACACTAAAACTTGGCGTACGGAAAAATTTTGAAAAGTGGCGCACAAAAAAAATGGGATGCATAAAGCCGTGTTCACGCACGTGACTGCGCACCTTTCTTTATAAACCCTAATTTGCGGGAAACAGCGCAGCTGTTGCTCCGCCCTGTTGCCACACTTAAATACATATGTAAATTAGTATAAATACCCGTAAGTCTGCCACCACATGAAGCAGTAACCATGGCAACGTCCTTGTTCGTAACAGTATGAGTATTTATAATAATTCCATATTTTATGTAAAATGTGCTTTCAGGGCACAAGGTCACCTCACAAAAACAAAAATAATACTTTTTAAAATACTGTTCCCCGTGTTAAAAGGGGGGAACGGTATCTTATGGGTGAATTATGGGTACGTATAGGCCGGGTATTTTCAAGCAGTTCGTTTTTTTCGTTTGAAATGGAAAATGAAAAAACGGACATAGACTCGTTTTGTCGTTTTCCGTTTAGAAAATCAAAATCGGAAATCGGATTTTTTTGCTCGTTATCCGATTTCCCATTTAGTGCCCAAAACAAAAATGGAAAAAACGGATAAAGAGCTGTCAATTTCAATTTCCATTATTTCATTTTTGACAAGTAGTCTGACCCGGAAGTCCTTTCTGTCCGGCAGTTTGTTTTTGTAAACTCGTCCAAATCGGCATGTAATTAATTTGATCATGACACCTTCACACAGAAACCCTTCTACTCCGACTCTGTTTCGTATATGAAGCTAACGGTTTCTAAATGCAGTTTCCGATTCAGTAAATGGCTAAAGGGCTAGTCCGCCCAATTTTTACCAACCTTCAATCTGCTGTGGTTTAAAAAGACGATCAAACCGCTTCTATAACATTCTGTCCAACGCCGTCAAAATCCTGTAGCTTTTTAAGGTTTTCCTTTCTGAATAGCGTTAGCATACCAATTGTAATCCGGTATGTTATGAAAAAGCATGCAGAAAATATTATCCAAAATATAAAAATGTATCTATTTCTACCAGGTAGAAAATGTTTGAAATAATGTGCCAATTAGATTATTTATTTACATTAACTAAATAAATGTTTGCTATGGAAGAGGAAAGAAAACAGGTCATCATTCTGACTTTAATCTAAAAAATAATCTTGAACATCAGTTGGTGTTAGAAAAATGTTATAGGCCCCTCATCCTGTTCTGTGGTTTAACACCACACAATATTTTTTTCCACATTTTTATCAGTGAAGTATGACTGTCCAATTAGAAATGAAAACCTTTGTCCCCTTCATGGTCTAACTTATTAGACTCAACTGACTAAACATAATGAACAACTTTTGAGTTGATTCTTTCCATTATTTCTTACCACTGGATTTATAAACAAGAAACAAAAGAATTATTTCATATTTAATTTGTATTAATCTATATGTAGCCAGAGCTTTAAACTCAAATCTTACAAAATAAACAGACAAAATGTTTTCATAAAAAAATATTTATTACAATAACATACAAGCAGATATTCAGACAATGTTTGTGGAATCATGAAAAAATATTCCTATAATTTATGTATATAAAAGATGAGGAGACAGTGAGGAAGACGATGTCAGGAGGAGGAAGAGGATCACTGGGAGATTCTGGGAAGCTGCATCCAAACCTGGAGCTCCTCCTGAAGAGCCGCCTGTATGAAACAATAAAAAATATTTTAAAAAAAGTTCACACTACACGTAAGATGCCAATCGAAGGGAAGAATATATTTCACACACGCACACACACAAATAATATGAATTTACAAACTACAAAAGAATCAGAGGAAGGGAATATTAGTAACTGGTATTGGAAGAGAACACTGTGTCAAGGTTTAGAAGATACTAACATTTTCAGAACTATGGGACTCTCCAGAGGAATATTATATTTTGACACAAGTATCAAACAGTATCTATGCAAACTTTTCATGTCACACTTTGAAACGCTACGATCAGATATCAAGCAGCAGAATACGACAAGGTGACTTGCCGAGATCAGGCCGCGGTTAGCGGGGTAAACACACTCCACCCGGCCGCTGAGCCTGGCCGGCCCAGCACACAATATACAAGTGCGCGGTCGCTCAAGACATTATGGTACACCCATTTACGTGCTGCTTTCACAATAAAAGCGCACATCCGGTCCATGTTAGAGCTACTCAAATCCGGCCGCAGCATTTGCAAACAGAAAATAATATATGCTGAGAAACTAATACAAAACTAATACTATATATATATATATATATATATATATATATATATATATATATATATA
>NW_015117016.1:24217-24455 GCF_001443285.1 Poecilia latipinna | reverse complement strand
GGTCTCGGGTTGGGTGGTCTTGAACACAACACTGTCATGACTATTTATGACTGTTGTCATAAAGCGTCATTCGGTAAATAATGACACTTTTAATACAAAGTTGACATTATTCGAAATGTCTTCGTTATGACAACTTGTCATTAACCTCGCCAAAAATGTCTTTGTTATGACAACTTGTCATTAACCTCGCCAAAAATGTCTTCGTTATGACAACTTGTCATTAACCAAGAAATCATGA
>NW_015117016.1:14102-19861 GCF_001443285.1 Poecilia latipinna | reverse complement strand
ATGCTACTTGTATTTAGAAATAATTGTATTACACTTTTTGACAACCAGTCATGTTAACTAGGCATTTGTCTGCCAGTCTACCATTCTGCAAGGGACATTTTTGAAATGGTATTTAAATAAATGCTGGAATATGATGACATTGTTTTTTGTTTTTGTTCTTTTTTTAAGTGACCACAATGAATTGAGTCATCACCGACTATGAGAATGTCCAGAAGAGATTCACCAAGTTTGAATTCATGAAAAGGCTTTCGCCATGATTAACTATTGCAAGAACAGCTGTAATTTCTGAGCATTTCTGGACACCTTCAAAGAGCTGCTTCCAGGAAATGAAGACAAGAAGAAGATCTCCTGTTTTCAGAGCATTACAGGAAGACTATTACGAAGGAGATTGCTGACATAATCAAAGCAAAAAAAGTTACTGTTGAAAGAACCTATTTTCTTAAGTAATTCTGTTTTAGTTTTTTAATCAGCATTTCAGAGTAACAATATACTGACCAGACGTTAAACCCTCTGTTATCTTAGAACAAGTTATCTTTTGTTTTATTCCAATGTACAAAGGGTTTGTTCTACAGTTATGATGGTAGTTATAAGTAGTCCAGTGTGTTTCACTTCATTTGAGGTAAGACTTAATATCAATGACTCTGTTAGCATAGCATTTGACACTGTAATACTAAATTACATCTTCATAACTGTTGTTACTTGTTTCCATTTACTTGAGGTAAAAGTTAATATTAATGACACTGTAATAACACTTAATTACATATCCATAACTGGTGCTACTTGTTCCACTTTAGTTGATGTAAAAGAAATTGTTAGAGTCTGTTATTAAATTATTTGACCGTGTAATAAAGCTTAGTGAAATCTTTATTGCTTGTCCTACTTGTTTTGCTTTATTTCAGCAAGTGGAAATATTAATTATTGTTTTGTTAAAGCTTTTGCTAGTGTAATAATTAAATCATTATGACTATTATCACAAATTTATGTTAGATCATGATTTCTTGGTTAATGACAAGTTGTCATAACAAAGACATTTTTGGCGAGGTTAATGACAAGTTGTCATAACGAAGACATTTTGAATAATGTCAACTTTGTATTAAAAGTGTCATTATTTACCAAATGACGCTTTATGACAACAGTCATAACTATTCATGAAGACTTATTGATGTTCATGACAGGTGTTATGTCATGTTTATGACAGTGTCATGTCAGTCTTATTCAACCCCCTTCAAATAAAGTGTTACCAAAAAATTAGACTAAATGAATGAAATAAACAAGCAATCAAAGCTGCCAAGGTTATGGAAAAATTGGTTTGGGGAACTTTTAACAGAACAGAATTATTGAATGCCTCTCTCTGTAGGAAAGAAGGAAAAACATGTCTTCTTTTCACCCTATTTTCTCTGGAAAAAATCAATCAAGATAAAAAACTTTTCTGTGTAAATCTTTGAGTACATTTTGCTGTTTATTAGGATTAAACAAGTTAAAATAATAAAAAAAATGTAAACCAAAAAGTTTTGGTGCATAAGTAGAATACTAGTAAACTTTTTGGTTTACATTTTTTTTGTTTTACATGCTTTTAGATTTAATTTGAATACTTCACAAAAGTGAGGTATTCAAATTTTTAAGTTTAATTTTGAAGTTTAATTCCAGTGTTTATTTGTCATTTTTGCTCTGAGTCCCATTATCTGTTCTACAGCCGTTTTGTACTCAGATGCTTCCTTTATTTTCTGCTGGCAAAGATTGTGGAACATGGGCCAAACACAGCCTACCTTGGCTAAAGCTGACTTCAAAGATTAACCCTTGTATGTCGAAATGGGGTCCAACTGACCCCACACACGTAAAACTTGTATCATTTTCCATAGTCCTCTACGTTTGCCTCAGTCCTCGCACGCACAAGGGTTAAGGAAGGAGTTCCTTTATTTACACAGTAACTACTTACTTAATACACATAAATTACTTTGGTGGGAAGGATATTTTTTTCAGTGAGTCATTCTGTTGTTTTGTTAATTAATGTCTTTTCATCATCTCTCAGAATTCAGGTCTTGACACTAATAGATCCACGCGACACCACGGATTGGTGGACAGAGTCTACCGAGACCGGAACCGCATTACATCGCCCAATCGGAAACCGCTCTCTATAGACAAACATGGACGCCAAATATCCTTTACAGCTGTGTCAGTGCTGGGAGACTGGAAGTTACAGTCAACATGTTCAGTAATTCTTTAACAGATGGAAACCTTAATAGATGTGGTTGTAAAACATATAATGGTAATGCATTTTCAGTAATTTCCTTATTCGGGGAACAATCAAGTACAATTATTTCATGTTATTTTCTATTAGTGGATATAAGAAGCTTCTGCTCAGACAGTAAAATCACAGATGAACCAACAACTAGAGTTCTGTTGGTGCTTTGGTCCATAATCACTGTACTGTAGAAATAGTCATGCTACGTTTGACCAGTCCAGTTTATATTTTGTCCTTTACCACCTTCAGCTGAGAGAAGCTCAGTTCAGTGGTAGCAACTGCATAGTGGCATTTTTTAACTAGAGTTAAAAAACACCAAATACTAAAAAAGAAATAGCCCTTATGTTAGTACTTACAAGCTTGTAAATAAATAAGCAATGAGAATGCTTGCTAAGTACAATAATAACAGACTCAGCACCAAAACCCTAAAAGTCAAGAAAAGTCTATTTCAGGCACGATGGTATTTTCTATTGTAGTATGCAGAAAGGTATATAATTTAATGATTTATGACAGTAACTTGTGATTAGTTGTGAAGTTAGAACTATGCGTCATCGTTAGGGTCAGGAGGAGAAAGAATTTATGAACTGGTGAATGACCCCCTAATGAAGTGCCACCCTGAGTAGAAAGCCATATTTCACCTTAAATACTGACTCTGGATTAACTGGCAACAAGCAAGTGTGACCAAAAGTTTAATCAGTTCTACTTTTATGTTAGACATCTCAATGAAATGATACTGTCTGTCATGGCCTGGTGGACGGACGTCAGCAATGATCCCAGAGGAGAGCTGCTGCTACCTGTCAGTTTACAAAGCCAAAGCAACATCAGCTCAGGATATAAGTACTTCCACTCTGCACAGAACAAGTTTTTATTTTTATCTGTTCGAAGAGAGTGAGCAGTTTCCAGCGGCGTGCTTGTCTCAGCAAGTTGACTCATGTCAAACTAGGAAATAATCAGAGAAATTCCGAAATGAAAACCCTAAGAACTACATCTAACACGGCAACATTGAGGCTCAGTTCAGACAAAATCCAGTAAGAACAATGGACAAAATCCAGTAAAAAATCCAGAAAAATCCAGTAAAAACAAGTATTAGTAAAGACAACGTTATCATTCCCCTGGGATTTTTAGATTTAAAGTCATTTTTTAAGTTGAACTACATGTTTTTAATAATAATAATAACAATCTTGTCATTATAGAACCATGCAATAAGTTACATGGGTTATCACGAAATTAGTGAAAGTAGTACTACAGGGTATTTAATCCCCTAACATTAAATACTGACTAAAAGTAATTTGGTCTAGCCAGAGTTCTGAGTTTAAATTGGTAAAAAAAAAAAATCAAAAAGCTAGTCAACAAATATAAGAAGGGTTTTATTACTATAATGCTGATAAAGATTTTTCCATTGGTTATTGATAATGGTACAAATGCTTTTCAACAGGCCCCCTTTTTATAAAGACTGTAATGGAAACATTTTTATTATTGATTCTCTTTTTACGTTGTTTTTATCTCCTGAAAGAATGTCCAAAACATATTTACGGACGTATTTACGATATGATTTGCATCAAGAATGTGACGTGGGTCAATGGGTGCTGATTTTTAGTTGTGGGGGTTGTATATAATACATAACTGGGATCAAGGCAGAAGAATGAGAAATAAAACAGGAATACTACAAATAATAGTCTTGAATTGTGATTGGAGGCCAAACAAAATCATTCAGAGGGCCACAAATGGCCCCGGGCCACACTTTGGACATCTACATCTACATCAACTACCTGTGCTGGGCAGGCCAATTTTATATCATCGTAGAACCATATTTGGGGGCCACACAAAATCAGTCCAAGAACTACAGTGGTATATTGTTTTTCTGTGAACCAAATAAACTAATAGTAAAAAATGATGATCACATTCTTTCTTTTTCTATCCTGATAGTATTGGAAGGTGGGTGTACCCACCTTCCAATACTGTCCAGTTTAAGGTTTATATTTTTTATAAATAGTTACAGTGTGTTGAAGAAGAAGTCTTGCAATGAAATCAGTTTGGTGAATGAATCAGTAAACTGTACACAGCAAATTTGGAAGTGTTCAGTCAACTCCTACAGAGTTGAATTCAACACTTTAAAAGTGTCTATATTGGTCCACTCTGGATGTTGTAGAAATTACACTTTTGAAAGTGTTATTTGTGATATAGTCAGGGGTGAAAGTAGGGGGGTATGGCAGGGTACTGCGTACCCCTAAAAGATTTAGCGGGGGTACGCAGTACCTGCAAGAGAGGTGAGCGGCTGTCAGCTGTAAAAAAATCAATGGGTTCACTGTGCAGCCGTGAGTGCACCCACTAATCAGCCATGACTGATTAGTTTTTCAAGAACAACCTAAAACACGACTTAATCAGTTAATAAATAACTTTTTTCCCATTTCATATTGTTTCTGAATTGTTTGTGCTTTGCTAGAGCAGGGGTCCAATAATACTTTGATCGTGGAAGGTTTTGAGTCGATCTCGGCATTAGGTGACAAACTGAACACCTACAGGACGCTGAGACCAGCACGTCCTCCTCTGACTGGTTTAAAACGTTCGTAACTTTATTAAAGAACAAAAAAAAAAAAAATCAACAAAACGTGTTCAAATTAATGACCCAACAACAATAATAATCTCAGTGATTATTGTTTCAACAAGGTGTTGTGCAATTCTGTGCGTTTGAGTTCCATTACCAAAATAACTAGCAGAGCAGGAGTTTAAAATTAACTAATCAACCACCGCTGTGTTCATGAGAGGCTTATTAATGATCGCAAAATAAATATCAAGCCTGCAAACCTAATATCGTAACAGACTGAATGTTATGTTTTTAACGTAATCTCTGGTCGGCTTGTGGAGCGCATAGATTGCCATGGCAACCGGTGTGCTTAAACGACAGAGAGAGAGAGAGTAAAAAGGTGCAAGTGTTTTAGAAAGGTTGCTTTACCTTTGTTTACCTTTGTCTTGGCGAATCACAGCTGCTGTAATTTTTGAACGTTCAATAAACAACAAAACTTGGACTAATTATCTCGTTAGTCTGTGACTATACGTCATTTACAACAAACATCAAACACGGTAAACATGTTTCATTAAGTATTTAACAAACAAATAGCTTCTACCGCGATAATTATGTGAAATTAAATTGTCTAATAAAAAAAAATAGTTTGGTGCTGTCGGGCTCAGAGTCTGAGAGGCTTTTCTTTTATTAAACTATTTTTTTTTATTAGACAATTTAATTTCACATAATTATCGCGGTAGAAGCTATTTGTTTGTTAAATACTTAATGAAACATATTTACCGTGTTTCAGAAACTACAGCGGCTGTGACGAGCCACAGCAAAGGTAAACAAAGGTAAAACAACCTGAACAGGTGATCAACTCAAAACCACTCGCACCTTTTTTACTCTCTCTTTGTCGTTTAAGCACACCCGTTGCCGTGGCAATCGCTCGCTCCTCAGATTATGTTTAAAACATTTAGTCCGTTACGATGTCAGGTTTTCAGGCTTGATATT
>NW_015117016.1:8357-11483 GCF_001443285.1 Poecilia latipinna | reverse complement strand
GAGAGAGAGAGTAAAAAGGTGCAAGTGTTTTAGAAAGGTTGCTTTACCTTTGTTTACCTTTGTCTTGGCGAATCACAGCTGCTGTAATTTTTGAACGTTCAATAAACAACAAAACTTGGACTAATTATCTCGTTAGTCTGTGACTATACGTCATTTACAACAAACATCAAACACGGTAAATATGTTTCATTAAGTATTTAACAAACAAATAGCTTCTACCGCGATAATTATGTGAAATTAAATTGTCTAATAAAAAAAAATAGTTTGGTGCTGTCGGGCTCAGAGTCTGAGAGGCTTTTCCTTTATCAAACTAATTTTTTTTGCCTCTTATTTAGTGGAAATATTGATGTTGATAAGACTTTCTCCAAAATAACCTTTTTCAACCTTTATAGCTCCACTGTTAACATTCACAAATGAATGTTAAAGCCATACAATGTATGACTGTTTTCTACTGTCATACATTGTAGAAAACGTTTGCTAAGTAATGAAATTTAGCAAAGGTATAGCAGAATTCAGCTGAAGAAGCAAAAGTTTGTGTGCAACCTGAATTATTTGAAAAAGCCAAAACGTGAAACAGGGCTTAAGAAATAGCATAATTATCACAGGAAACGGAAATTAGTACAGAACCAGAAATAGTTGAAACAACTATTTTGCTGTTTCACTGCAAACAGCAAAAATCATAAACTAATAAAATCATTCATAAAGATATTTTCCCACTGTACTATAAAGTACAAATGACAATGAAATAAAATCCAGTCCAATATCTGGTTTGAGGTGATTCCTCTGGAACATGTTGGAAGAAAAATATCCCAACTTCAGAAGATGTGCTTTTAACTTAACAGAGCTCTGTGGTTCCTCTTATCAGTATGAGATTCAGGATGAGGAGGCGCCATGTTAGGAAGACAAAGTGGATGCTGCAGGATCTTCAGAACAAACAGGTCATGATGCTAGGTCTACTGATTCTCCCTCTGTCTGGACACAGGATCAATATAACCAGATTAAAAGCTAAAATTAATAGTTATATGCCAGACATGGAAAACTGGGATGCACTCCATGCCATGATGTTCAGAATTTAGGTCTCATGGCATCTCAACGTGTCAACATTGCAGCCAGTGGGCTGAAGGAAACACGGCTCCATTTTGTAGCAATTCAAGAGCTACCCAGCTTTTATCACGTCACTTCACAAAAAAAAATTATCAGCACAGTTGGATATAGTGGATATAGTTGAATCAACACTGACAGTAGTTGAAATTAAACACACTTCAGTGTTAATCTACTCAACACTAGTGTATTTTGTCAAAAGTTAACACTATGAACGTGTCAATCTAACACAGAATGGTGTAAAGTATATATTAACATAGAAATTGAGTTTTAAATACTACTGGCAGGGTGTGCTGTGGTGGCGCAGGGGGTAAGCACAACCCACATATGGAGGCTCTAGTTTTCAATGAGGCTGTCGTGTGTTCGCTTCCCAGTCTACCCCTTCTCTCATTACCCACATTTTTTTGGTCAATTTACTACCAAATAAAAGCCACTAGAGCAATTAAAACCTTTTTTCCCCCCCAGAACCTATTGGCCATAAATAATCCCCAAATTCATTTTTTAATCACTGTCCTTTTATTGAGATCTTTCCTTTTATGCATACAGTTTTTAAATACAGAGAGGTACTTATCCAATAGATACAAAATAATATACAGAAAATTAATCCCTACAAAGTAATCCCATTTAGCCCACCCAGGTCACTACCCAGTAGATCCACGCACAACATTCCTATCCCAGACAGAAGTGGAACGTAATAGGGTGAATTAACTTAATTAATCTGGAGCCTTATTGTATGTTTTGAAATGAGTTAAGAAAGGGCCCCCATGTTTTTTCAAATTTACTGGTTGAGTGTTGAAGAGAGCATCTAATTCTTTCCAGTTTCAAACACGACATAAGATCACATAACCACTGCTTGTGGGTCGGAGGAGCAACACCCTTCTACCTGGTCAGAACTGTACGCCTCGCTAACAGTGAACAAAATGCCAGTGCCTGCCGTTTAAAGGCTGGTAAAGGCAACCCCTTACCACTGAAGCCAAAAAGAGGCAAGAGGGGGCCAGGTGTTACTGCGACTCCGGCCAGCCTGGCCAAATTCATTTTGAAAGACATTAGATGCCACTTGAATCTACAAAAACACCAGCACCAGTTGCAGTATTTAATCCACTTTTATTTCAAAACATCAAACAGCACTGACAGCAATATACAACAAGGGTCATACATTCATGGTACTTTGCACTGAAGGTGAAGTGTGCTTTGAAAGTTCATTGGAAGTGGCCATGAACGGTCTTGTGATCACTGATGGTGAAGTGTCTTTGGTGCTGCTCTTGTTTTCACCAATATGAAGGAGGAAGACTTCCAGCCTGGAAGGAAAAACAAGAAATATAGCAGAAACATTAGGATAATAAATAAATATTTTAAAAAGAAGTGTGAACAAAACTAATCAGACTCACCTGTGTGTGTCACCATCATATTCATTCAAATTACTCTGCCCACCTGGTTTACAAGATGAAGCATAAAAAGTCAGAAATAATTATTAACGAAATTAGTCAGCTTATAGAAAAAAATTTGGACAGCATTAAAAGACGTGCCAACCTGTCTGAAGAACTGTGTTGAAGTCATCATAACAGGCTTCAGTCACCAACATGACATACTGACAAAGAAAAAACATTTTGGCAGTTTTTAGATGTGCCACAGGTACAAAACACCAGAGTCAAATGGCTCAATTGCCTCCTCATTGTGTAAATATGTTCTCCAGAGTCCTGCTAATCACGTAATTATTGTATTCAGGTGTGGTGCAGCAGCGGCACATCTAAATGTTGCAGGACAGTGGCCCTCCAGGACTGGAGTTTGACACCTGTGGCATAGATCAAGCCAATGGTCCAGCACAGCCACTCCCCCATTTTGCAGTCTACAGCCAAAAACTTAAAGAAAACGACCCCGCAGCTAAATAATGTTAACTCAAATGGCCTCCAGATAAGATAATAAATAGTCGTACATACCGTGATATCCAAACAAATAAACGTACGTTAAGCTGTGTATATGAATCGATACTCTTGCGTAAATGAAAAAATAATGCCTCCATAAACA
>NW_015117016.1:0-5368 GCF_001443285.1 Poecilia latipinna | reverse complement strand
CTCATTGTGTAGATAAGTTCTCCAGAGTCCTAATTATTGTATTCAGGTGTTGTGCAGCAGCGGCACATCTAAATGTTGCAGGACAGTGGCCCTCCTGGACTGGAGTTTGACACCTGTGACATAGATCAAGCACAGCCACTCCCCCATTTTGCAGTCTACAGCCAAAAACTTAAGAAAACGACCTCCGCAGCTAAATAATGTTAACTCAAATGGCCTCCAGATTTTCCTGACAGTTTAATGTTCGGTTAAGATAATAAACAGTCGTATATACTGTGATATCCAAACAAATAAACGTACGTTAAGCGAACTATGTATACGAATCGATATAAATAGTTCTGTTACGCGAACAGAAAATGAATGTCTCCATAACAAATAGTCAAAAACATGATCATTTTAACATGGAACTTACCTTGTTGTAATAAGCTCCAGACAAGACGCCATACTGCTGCCTTCGCTCCTCAGGCAAACATGTGACGCAGTAGCGGAACAAGACGGCGTCGGCCGGGTGGTGGGACTAATGACCGGGCCCAAATAATAAAGCTCATGATAATTTAACTTCACAACATGGACATGCCCGCAACAGCAGAGCTAACAAGTTTCATCACCAGAGAGAGCGACTAAGTCATTCTGAAATCCATCTGACATGAAGTACAACAAACCAAGAGAAGAACAGAAACATCTGGCTACTGGTCACCAACGATGAAACAACACAAATTCAAAACATGTTAACGTAGTCCGTAGAAATGCTCTTGTTTGCCATTTGTTGCCAAGTGACTGATGATGACGTTGGTGACAAACTTTACCCAGAGTGCACCTGGAGACAATAAGGACAATTCATTTGTAGTTTTGTGTGTCATAAGAGTGAAAATAAAACCAGTCATGTGGCACAACATTTTATTCAATATTTTACACTCACTATGTCCCTACAATCAGTCAGTCTGGTAAGGTTTTTAGCAACCATGAGTCAACAATGGGGCACTCTACTATATAAGCTACTGGAGTCAGTCCTGTCAGTAACTGTCCTTACTCAGTTTTCAGCAGGAGAGTGTTCTTTTTTTTACAGCTCAGATCAGATATGATAGAAAAATTGGATTCCTAGAGGTGTGTTCTGCTTCCCATGCGGTCCCCCTGTAGGTCCAGGCCAGGGGACTGCTGCATTCCTTGCACCACCTGTAGCTCCTTCCCTGATGTCACAAATATGTTACAATTGTGGGAGGAACTGTCCCACAATTGAACTGAATTGATTTCTAAATCAACACCAGACTGAGTTACTGTTGGTGTTAATTTAGAAATCAACACTGGACTGGATTGCTTTTTATTTAACTCTTTAGGGAAACTAACACTCATGTTGTTGAATTAACACTGTATTTTTAACATACAACACTTAAACTGGAAATCTAACACTTTTGAATTTGCTGTGTAGGCAGATATCCATTTTTATTCTGTCTTCTTGCATTTAACAAAAAAGTCATAAAACTACATGGGATGATGATTTTCTTGACCTGAAGCACCACATTGATAGCTGTCCGTACGGCTCAGTGTACCTGTCGCCGCCCCCTGACACCAGCTGGAGAAGGTAAGAGCGTTTGTTCAGTCTAACTCTGTGGCCCGGACACTTCCTCACACAGCCACATATGTAGCCTTCCACATGCTCTTACTTCTCATGAAACAGTTCAATACGGTTAATATAAAACTCAGAACATATAATAACACCTCCTTACTGACTGTGAAAAGCAACTGATTACTCCTGCCTTAGTGTATTACCCCTGTAGTTCAAAACTGCTGGATATACTTAAAAGGTCCATCATAAAATGGGATTGTTGCTACATCTTTCACAAAAAGGTTAAAAGAAAGGAAGCATCTTTGAAAACCGTAAATTATGCATGTGATGTTTGACTTTGTTTAATTAGAAACCCTTCCACACCAATTTTTGTGTCAAGTGTGTGAGTGAGAGCAGTGCTGATGCTCCATGACTTTAACATTTCAACCTTGGAGGACAATGTGGCAGTTGTGAGTGTGTGCCTGCATTTCAAGGCTCAACTTGTTGGAACGCTGCATGTTTTAACATGCTTGTCATCATTATATATACAATCATAAATAAAAACTTTTATGTACACATTTAACACTGAAGGTCTAAGCTGAAAGAAATATGTTTATCTGTTTCAGAGGCAAAAGAATAAGTAAAATCTGATTTTCTTTCTTTGAGCTCTGAACAGAGACTGGACTGGAGGCATGCTCTATACCAGGGGTAACTTTATTACCTGGTCCACACACCAGGGTCAAATCCCTGAATCACCGTGTCAGTGTTCAGTCAACATCTAAGATATTTCGAATTTCAATGTATATTATCAAATGCAGCCAGAGCTGCTTTAAAGCACACAAAAACTCTGTAACCTAGCTTCAGCTTCTAAGATGGAAATCAGATATCTACTTAAGGGTCAGCCATTTCAGGTCATTTTTGATGTCAAATAACTTCTTTCAATCTTGTGGCACTCACTAAACTGTGCCACCCTGGACAGAAAGCCATATTAAAAAAACAACAACAAAAAAAGAAATCCCTCTGATTCAAACAGACAATATCAAAATAATCTAAGAGCTCCTTTGCAGGTGCATCTCACTGAATTTGAAATGACCAGCGTAAATAAGTAAATATTTAAGAGGTGCACCAAATGCAGTTTTTCAGGCCGATCTTTAACAAGCCTAACCTGCTGATTTTGATTTTGGACTACACTGTTTTTTTTTTTTCTGAAAACCTGTTAAATGTAGCAAAAAAAAAATGCTAAATTGACAAGAGTGGAGTGACTGGAGTTAAGTACACGTGTGTAGATGTGTCCTGGTGGGCGGTCTGTCAGTTAGCCCTCTGTCATGGGTATTGAAAAGGGGACAGTGGTTGATTTTCTAATCTTTGTGGAGGTAAATAAGCTCAGTGGATGATATCAGTTTCTCATGTAAGTATTGGCCAATCACTAATCTCCCCGAATTAAGGAAATTGGGGCTAATTTTTTGGTGCACCCTTATATATCACATCTCTGTCATATAGAGCTATACTATACCAAATATCTTTGGTGATAATTTTCTCTCTAGCTGCGTTTCCATTGACTGCAATATGTCAATTACGCCATTTGACATGTTGAAAATAAATTTGCTTAATGGAGTTTGAAAAACTTGTTTTTAAATTAAAATTTGGCATCATGGGGTGCTGTGGTGGCGCAGCGGCAAAGCACGACCCACGTATGCTGGCCTTAGTCTTTGTGGTGGTAGTCTCATTACTCTCTTTCCTGTCAAACTACTTTCTACAAAAGGCCACCAGAGCCAACAAAACCTTTTAAAAAAACACAAAATCACAAAATTCACATGATCAACAAGTGGATGTTGACTGTGGTGCAAACCACAAAAAAGACGATGACAGGAAGTAGTTTAAGGATGATGGCACAGCATGTTTCTTAATGACCTAATGTGTGAACAACCTTAATTCACATGTGATTTTTCTTATTTAATAGAAATGCATCCAATGTGTTTTTTTTTTGTTTTTTGTTTTTTGTTTTTTTACATCAGTAGAATATTAACATACTTTTACACACATTTGTAACAGAAATGCAGCTATTTACTCCAAACTACTACATAAATCTACGTTTTGAGGCTTAATCACAAATATTTCAAACTCTTCCTGTGTTTTTCAGTAGCACACAAAGCTATGCATGAAGCCTGCAGAAGCATGTTTCAGTCAAATCTCAGCTAGCAGACACGGTAGGTTGGGGGAGAAGGTTCTTATTTCTATCTTCTTCTCTGACCCACTTTTCCTCATGCAGGATGGCTTTTACATTTGAGAACTAAATTTTGTTCTTTCAAAGAGTAAACATGCACAACATTATGGATAACATATTCACATGCTGACTTGCTTGTTATCTAGATTATTTCCTACATTTCACTGTATGCATTGTTTCCTGCAGGACAAATTCAGACTCAGCCCTGCATCAGAGCACTCTGACTCCTGCACAACTCGCCTCCTTCACTGGAGGCTCTCAGGAACTTCAGCCAAAACGAGGTACAGCACATGGTGACGCTAATCATACTTCTCTTTTGAGTTACCATGGATAAAGGAACGTTTTGGTGTCCTAAACTGGTTTAAGTCACTGTATGTAGAGCAAGTTGTTTGCTAGCTCTGCCTTTAATCAATTAGTTTGTGCTCCTAATGAGGCGTGTGCGTATGATCTGAAGTGGACGGCTGTTTTGTTGTGATCTTGTTTCTCTGTGTGCTGTGTTGCTACTTTCTCTTGATGGTTCAGTCGAGTGCCCTGCAGTGCTTGATGAAAGGGTCTGAATGTTGCTTTGAAGGCATAGAAGGAAAATTGATTGGTGGGAACATGTGCTGGCTGATGAATGTTCTTGATAATGGCTATTTTTTTTTTTTTTCATTTAGAATCTTGGGATGAAACTGCATTCATCATCTTTTGTGATTTTATCACACATTCTGCTTCACCTGTACTTTTTTTACTTTTATTTTATGTCAGTGATCTACTTTCTTTTTTATCTAAATATCAGTGCATCACAATTAGCATGAGCTGATGTGCTCTAGTTTATTATGAGATGAAATAGAATTGATGTCTGTGCAGCAAAGAGACTGAAAGGACTGTTTTCTGTCTCCATCGGTCCAGTTCTCCTTCTCACTGTGCCAGGGTCTGGAGTCCTTAAGCAAGAGGTTGATGAAGATGGACAGAAGCAGAGCTGGGACTGCAAAAAGGTAGAAACTGGATGTGAGGATTCTTCAGATCTCTGTGGGATCCACTCACTGCCTTTGCTGTCATTTTCTGTCCCTTCAGAATGTGTCACAGTCTGAACCCTGTCAAATTCCTGGCATCCAGTGAGTATTTTACTGCTTTTATAAAAAGAAAAAAGATATGGGGGATTGTTGCAGAAGTTCTGTGTGTTGGACCGTGTGTATACCAGCCAATCTCGGTGTGTGAACGGTTGATACATTCGATTCCTGGAAACGATAGAGATTTACAGACCACACCCTATTAAAATTATAGCTTTAGTGCCGTCACTGGGACATAAACGAACAAAAGGTGATATTTTTCACAGCAAAAGGAAATAGGAAGGTTTTAAATGTTAACTCAGATAAATTGCATGTGTTAACGCATTAACGTTAACAGCCCTACTTTACACACATGTGGTAAACAAATATATTTAAAATACATTTCTATTTGAATTAAAGCCATCTGGCTTCAATGACTTAACAGCCAGAAACCCAAGGAGCCAAAAGACGAGTGTGGTCCAAGTTGTTTATGGAAATGAAGTTACACTGAGTGATTTGCATAAACTGATGAGTGTTTGTGATTTCCAGCCCAGCGCTCTTGGATTCACAGCA
>NW_015117015.1:0-24461 GCF_001443285.1 Poecilia latipinna | reverse complement strand
AGATTTGGCCCCCGGGCCTTAAGTTTGAAAGTTGCGACTTAAATGGTTTAACATTAAAATAAAAATGAGTTATCCTGCTGCTATGCAGCATGTAAACCTAATAATCAATAAGTCAATTAATCGCATGATAAATTAAAACAAACTCAATCATTTTAATTTGTATGATTTAGTATTTTTATTTTTTTTTCTACAGAAAACTGGATGACAGAAGTCTTCAGTCTTGAGTTTTGGTCTCAGCTAGCCCTTTTTCTGAAGGACAATTTTGTTTACAGAACTTTTCCCCTCCATTATAGTTTAGTTGTATTTTGTTGCTAGTTTTTTATTAGTATTAAAACTGTAATATGAAACTTATTTAAAAAAAAAAAAATTTGCATGTTTTTAAACTGTTACTATATCATGACAATATGGTAAAGACAGATAATTTACCAAAAATTGAAATGTGAAACATTGAGCTCCTCTGGCATCTCCCAGCTCCAACTAAAAACAACCAATCAGAGCTGGGAGGCGGGTCTTAGCGCTGTCAATCAAAATCTCATCCTCTTACCCCCTTGCTCTCAGATAGCTTAAATGTTATGAATGCTAAGGCTAGTTAGCATAGCCACACAGATAAACAGTTTTTCTGTAACGACAAATTGTTTCTCTGCCATTAGTACATTTAGCAGCGAGTACATGAGGATGATTAACAACGCTAAGTCCCTCCTCCTGGAACCGATTGGTTGTTTTAGCTCTGGAGCGTTGCATTTCTTCAAATGGCAATAGATGACAGAAGTGGAGATCGATGTTTCCACATTTTATCTCACATTATATGACATGACATGGAGACAGTTTTAAAAAAATACATTCAAAAAACATTTATAAAAGTTACTGCAGCTTTAATTATTTAGTTTTATTAGTTATAGTACTAGTTTGAGTTGTTTTATACTTAAATTTTTAGATGCAGAACACAAAAAGTCAAAGTATTGTGATTATACCTATATAACCGATTTTCAGTTAAATTATTCTGGAACAATCATCTGACTTTGGCACTTTGTCCCAGCTTTTGCTGTCGCCATTTTACGGACAGTTTTAAGTACCGCCGCGAGGAGCATAAAGTGCCATAATTTGCTAACAACTGACGTAAACTGCTTGTGTGGAAAAAGTAAATAAAAAAAATCAATTTCATGTCAGTCTGAAAAAAATAGATTAATAAACAGGAAAATGAGGAGTATTATATCTGTATTTCAGTAAGTTGTATAATCATTTTCCCCATTAATTACTGTTTTTATTTATTTCAGTTAAAGAAAATGTTTTCCCAGTTTCAGGTTTTGCCCTTCAGTCAGTTTTAGTTTAACTATAATAACTTTGCTGGAACCCAGTCAGTGTTGATGTAAACACAAACAAACCACTTCCACTTAAAACAGATTAGAAATCACTTTAATGTAACAACATAGTGATTTTTAAGACTTACAGTCAGAAATAAAAATCTAATTTCAGATCATTTTAAACCGAGAGGAAGGAGATAGCCTGGTGGAACGACTGAAATAAAATAGAAAAACATGAACACAAACATATGCCTCTTAATACTGTGATCTGATAACATGTCTGCAAGAGCTTTTTTTTCTTTTGTTTTTTTTTTCTTTTTTAAAGGAATAGTTTGCCTCACACGAGAACATTCTTGTTGAAAACCTAAAGAATGTGGATAAAATAGATTACAGTACTTAAATATAAAAATAGACTCTGGATTTCTTTGCTCCCATTTCTCTCTCTGATTCAGTCATGGAGATGGACGGATGGACGTGTCCAGCGTGTCCTCAGATCCCTCAGTGGCACATTCGAGCAGTCATCTCTTTCTGTGGAAACAAACAGCGAGTCGATTATTAGAAACGCTAAATATAATCAGTATTAATGGCTGACTCTGAAATAAATTAACTTTTCAATGATTTTCTGATTTATTGAGCTGCACCAGTAAAACAAGTTAATTCCTAATAAAGCTCTAATAGAATAAAAAAAAACTTTAATTTTCAAGGCATAAATTAATTTAAATGTGTGAGTTCAAGAGTATTGCTACATTTTTTCTGAGTACAACTGATTATATTTTATTTTAAAGAAATTGTTCCATTCTGCTGATTTTTTATTCAACTACTGAAACCTATTTCATGCAATAGTAGAAACACATAAAATTACAAATAGACAAATTATTTAATTCCTTTTTTAAATTAGAAAATAAACATTTTATTGGCTAAAATTATAGCATTCCTTTGCTGCAAATGATCAAGTGTACTTAAACGACACATCTGATCTGTTGATTAATAGATGGAGAGCAACAGGAGCTTAATCTGAGATTTATTTATTTTTACAGATCAGATTTATTTATTTTGAAGCAGGTGAATCTAAAAATGTCACTTCAGAAGTTCTGGGTAGAACATTTTTTGTACAGTTTTGGCTTAATTGCTGCTTTAAACATCTCGTTCTTTCATTTCTAGTCAAAAAACAAGATTTTTCTTTATTCTGCAAGTTTGTATCAATCAACAGCTAAAACCAGTTAATGTTGCATGCAAATATTGATAAGAAATTGTGAAAATATTGTAAAGAATTTATGTAATTATTACTTTTAAGGTGCATTTTCCCCTCTAGATTGGTTGAATTAGGTCAGCATGGTGACTCTGTGAGGCTAAAATTAAAATTTTTCTCAACTATTCACTGCAGGAAACATACATGTGTGATTAAACAGATAATATAATTTTTTTTAAAATCATTTTTCATTGTTAATCTTCCAAGGTGGTGAAATAAAGTCCTGATTTTGAAGCAGCCGAGTTTTTCCAGAGCTTGATCACATGAAAAGACGTCGATGGATCAAAAACAGAAAACAGGTTAAAGGTTAAAGCTCTGAGTTTACAGCTCTGTAAACTCAATCTGATCAGGGAGACCTACTTTTCAGATCCGAGAAATGTCAAATCATGTTGCTTTAAATCCATAAACAGTTTCCTCAGAGGGGGGAGGGGCCTTCAGTCTGAGCATGCTCAGTAAGGCTGCAGGAAAACTGCACTGTTTGAGAGAAAACCTTAGTTTAAACCCAAATAAAATGTCCCAACGTTTGTTTTCGCAACATGTATGAAAACGAGTCAGTCTGCAGAGCTGCTGTGTTTACCTTCATGGGTAGAAATTTACATGTTTTTGCTTTTGGCTGCACAGAGCATTTTGCATGATTCAGACTTTCTCATTCAAGCTGAACAGCAGGCAGTTTATTTTTACCATCACTCACTATGACACAACAGGTACATCTCAACAAACCAGCATATTATAAAAAAAGTTGATGAACTTAGTTAAGCCAACTAAGCCTACTATTGATTATTTGAGCAGTACTTGGTTGGCCCTCGTTCCACTCCAGTTCTATCATGGTCATTAATCTATGTATCGGTTCTTTCATCCCCATAAAACTCACCATCAGAAGGAAACGGCTTCACTGGCTTTGGATGCGTTAGGCCAGCAGACGATTTAGCCCCAAATCATCATTCTGAAAGCTCCAGCGAACCTCAAGACAGAGTGTGCCTCTCCACTTTCTCTACGACCTTGATTTCCAAATTAAAAGTCTGATTTGATTGCATCTGAGCAACAGTCTAGTCCTCTTTACCCAGAGTTCAGGACACTTTGACTGTGCTTTTCCCAGGTACTTACAAATCTATGCCTAAAAGTTTTTCCTTCCACTCAACTTTCCAAAAATAGATCTCTCTGAACAGCCAGCTTCTTTAACAATGACTCTTGTTGTTGACAATATTTTCTCTATTTAAATAATAATAGATAATTCAAATTCAATTAAAAATACTTCATTAATCCAAAGGGAAATTAAATACTGAGATAATAGTAATATTATAATATTATATTATATTAGCACATTATTATTAATATATATTGTTAGTATATATTATTATATATATCATGAATATCATATAATTACCTAGATGTACTAAAAGAATCAAATGTTCAGGTATGTTGTGAAATGGTGGTGCTTTTACGCCGTTTCACCGCTAGGGGCGCTAAAGCTTTGATTTTTAATTATTTGTTTTTCCTAAATTCCTTCCACATAATACTTTTACTTTTTTATCTAAGACATACAGATTTTTAAGTTAATGTTAAAATGAAAGTTCCTTTAGAAAATAATCTTGTCTTCATTTGTAAATTTTAATATAATTTAACCAATTAAATCAAATTAAAACAAGGATCTGTAATTATTATTTATTAGGTTGTTTGCTCTCTGATTTGCCCCCATTTGAAGCCTCTCTGGTGTTTAGTTTGCTCAGGTCCAGGTGTGTTTGACTCACCAGGGGTTCCAGTTCTTTGTGGTCCGTCAGGTTGAACTCAGTGACGAAGTAATAGAAATGCTTGTAGCAGGTGTTGACGTGCGCCTCAGCGCCCATCTGGGAGACCCGGTCGAAGTGGTGGATGTAGACGTGGACAAACACCCGGAACAGACGAGACAAAATCTTCTTAGCCACCTGCATGAAGCACTTAGGGAAAGGAGTACCTGGGGGAGCAGCAGAAGGAGAGACTCTCTTTCTTACTGTCTGCACCAAACATAAAACATGTTCACAACAAACTACCTAGTAAAAAGTTACATTTTCTGTTCGTCTGACTGCAGTTTGCTTTGACAAAATTAGCAGGAAGTAGTTCACATCAGCGGTGGTTTCTATTCATAGTGCACTGGGCATGGTGTGACCCATTTTTTTAATCCACTGCCTGGATGTTTCTGTTGTAAAGTCAGCTGCTGAGCCGCAGCAGAGGCCATGCATACATGCAGAGATAATAACGTCCAGACGAGAACGCCACTGCCACGGTTTTACCGAATCCTCAACGTCTGCGATGCGAAACGCAGAAGGTAATCTAATAAATCCAGCCTTGAAATACAAACGCTTCATATTTTGGATTGCACAACTATTTTATTTATTTATTTTTTTCCACAGGTTATTTTTAAAAGTTGCTTTTTGCACCAGAGTTTGGGTTACAGATGATCATTTCAGGTTGAACTTTATTTTGATTTTTATTCAACATTATAAATAGGCCTGTTGCAATAAGCAAAAAAAAAAAAAAAAAAAATCAATTAATTAATTGGATCATGAATTAAACTCAACAATTAGCATGATTTAACTTTTTTCCTCTTTCTACCAAAAACTGGATGAATAAAGTCTTCAGTCTGGTGCTTTAGCCCTTTTGTGAGGGACAATTTTGTTTGCAGAGACTTTATAATTAACTTTATGAAGCATTTTGTTTATTTTCCAGCGTTAAATGTTCATTAGAATTTAAAGTTTATTGATCTTTGTAAACGTAATCTTGCATTATTACGTCATGGTCTCAATTTCTCTGCACAGTAACTGAGTCAGAGTAAAACTAGGCTACAGTAAACAACAAGCAGTGTTTTCTGTTTAAACAACATTAAACCATAACCTCATACTTGGCCATTGCAGCTCTAGGGCTATTAACGACTTTCATGTTGTCTCTACAAACAATCTGCAAATTATCTCATCTCAACCTTCTGCATTTGTAATATCTGAAGCGATTGTTCCTTTTGATTACTCTGTCTTTGACATTGTGTTTAATTTTCCCACTGCGTTACTTGTTTTAGTGTTTCAAGCTTTCTAAATTATATTTTTGCTATTAGAAGCGACTGCGGCAAAAATAATTTTCCTCTTATCTAGGCTACAATCAAAGACACCCTGTAGAAAAACATTTTTATTGACACTAGAAAACCCGTTTGTCTCCATACTTCAGCTCGTTTGGCTTCGTCTCAGGAAGCTTCATGGTGGAAAAAGCGTCAAAAGAAACTGGTGATAAATGTTGACTGTAGAGCTGCAGAGGAGGAAGTGGTTTTCTTTCAACAACTTCAAGTTTAGCGAGAATAAACGGAGAGTTCGGACTGATGGGAACCACAGAAACTCAAAGGCCACACGTGAAGAGCAGGCGCTGCTGATGAGCGGATAAGGACACAATGGGTTGATTTACCCTGCTGAATGAGCTCTATGTTTCATTTTCTGTTGAATATGAGTTTTATGAAACGGTTAACATGAAGGTTTGACTGCAGAAGATCAAAACAACTTTGATTCATCCAGATTTATTCAACTTAACTGAGGATAATGTGAATATCTAAATAAAACCAGTTTACTGTACACAGATTCAGAAATAAGTTAAATAATCGTAATGTTACATTTTCAGTATAGAAACTGATTATTTCTACATCATCAAATTTTTTTTTACTTTTTTTTTTTAGAAATGCATAAATTATTTCATAGGGTTAGGTCACAATGTTGAATCTTAACTCATATTTAATGTGTAAATATTTGCATATAATAATGCAGAATGCATTAAATGCTAATAGTTATTGTTGAGAATAATAAAACTAAAAATGTGCATACATTTTCTAGGAATATTTTATCCATATATTTAATATCAAATATGCATTTTTAAGCAAAATTAATCTTCACTATAAGAACATCAAATTACAGATAGAGGAGTAAAGATGTAATGTCTTTAGTCTTTTATTTACTTTTTATACAAACGGAGAGGCTTTCAGAAACCGAGATTATAGTAATCCTTTGTTATCATGATGATTTAGGAAGCCATTAATGTTAGCTTATTTTGTGTCTGATGTGATGCAGAAGAATTAAAGCTGCAGTATGCAACCTTTAAATAAAATAAATGTAAAGTTTTTCATTGTTTATTTTGTATGAAGCTAAAACTGCCACTTGACTATTTCTGGGTAGAATATATTTACAGACAAAAGGTTTTTTGGCCTTATTACTAACTATTAGCTACTGCCAATAGTAGCTAATAGCTACTGCTAATAGTTAGTAATAACTAATGAGCTAATGTTGCTCTTTCAGCAAATGGCTGTTATTATTATCCGTTTCATAAATATTTTTTTTTTACATACTGCAGCTTGAAAGTGTATGTGCAATTTTAAATTGACATTTATTACCAGTGTTACTGTACTCAACATAGACGATGGTTTATCTGCAAATTTAAAGAAACAATTTACTCAATGTCCCTTATTTTAATACAGCAATTCCTTCAATATTTAACTATAAAACAGGAGAACAGATTAGGTCTGTTGCAAGAAATCAATTAATCACATGATAAATTAAAACAACCTCAATTATTTCAATTTGTATGATTTATCATTTTTTCTCTTTTTTACTACCAAAAACTATATGATAAAAGTTTTCAATCTGATGTTTTGGTCTCAACTAAATCTCTTTTTTTCTTTTTTTTGAAGGACAATTTTGCTTACAACGACTTTATAATTCATTTGATTTGTTGTTTTGTTTACTCAAACATAAGCCTATAAAGAGTGAAATCAGAGAACCTCATCATTTTAAGTGGTATCTTAATTTTTCCAGAGCAGTATATCTTAACGGACCAATGTTATTGTTTTTGTTTCGACACCATTTGATTATTTCAGTTTTTTTGTCTTTGTTCTGAATGTATCCATCTTACCGCACACCTCCTAGTTTTTTATGTTTATTTTATTTCTGTTGAGGTTATTCGTTCTCTTATCCGGTTATTTAGCACTACTTTGTTGGTTTGCGAATATAGAAAAATCAGTGAATAAAATAAAATAAATTAGCGAAACTCAAAAAAAAAAAAAAAAAAAAAAAAAAACTAAACAAAGACTCACCGACGTTGGTGGGGAAGATGTTCTCGTTGTTGATCTGTACCTCGATCCAGTCCATGAGCAGGCTCATGTACTTGGGCGCCGACAGCGCGGTCGGCCTCTTGTACTTGTGCTCGTCCTGCCAGCGGTACTCGTACTTGGGCCCGCCGGACATAACGGGGCAAGTCTGGTCGGTGCAGGAATCGCTGATGGTGCCGTAGATGAGGTTGATGCGGTTGAAGAAGTCGACCACGTGGACGGCCACCCAGTCGTTGAGGTCCTCGCCGTGCGGCAGCTGCACGGCCTGCTTCAGGTCCAGGCCCGCGTTTAGAGACGCCTGCGCCTTCTTGTGCAGCTCGAAGCGCTGCGTGCCGGGCTCGAACTTGCGTTTGGGCCGGAACGTTCTGTCTTTGTTGAAGACTTGCTTCAGGGCCATAGACATGGTCGCCTACGACGGATCCCTCTGGTGAATTATTTACTGTGGAGGAGGACGCAGTCAAAAGGTTGCGCAAACAACCTTTGCAGACCTCAGTGTTTTCAAACCGTTTGGCTTCTGCTTCTTAACCTGCATCCAGAAGAAATAAGAATCAGATTAGACATTAAAGTAGCAAAATATAAGGTTGCAAATGTGGTGCGAGGCCAATTTTTGGAATTCTTTGAGGTTTGCTGCCAATTATTTCACCCCCAAAAAAACTATAAAACTGAATAAAGACTTCAGATTTTTTGATGGGGGTAAATTACAGGAAAGCACACACCGTTGGTTGGTGCATTCATCCATTTAATGATTAAGAGAAAAAAGTAATTTTGTGACAAACGTCAATGGTAGCAGATCAGTGAATTCACATTGCTGAACAGAACTGGGTGTTTTTGATGCCCCAAACCGGCTCATCAACAGAAATAAAACCTAAAGTTCAAACTTCACACACAAATCTGAATATTGGCTTCATTTTAAAGTTGACTGTTTCTGAGGCGACTGTATAAAGCTGCAGACTCTCTAAGGTCCATAGTCCAAACCCGTTCTGTTTCGCACACAAACAAATTAAAAGCTGCTTGAAAACTCATCTGGTTCAAATCTGAGTCAGATCAAACTGCTGTTCTCATTGATTTGGGATTGAATTAACAGACTAAATACACATCAAAATACAAAAACATCCACATTTATTATTTTGAGACTATTTTTTCTTCTTGAAAGGTAATCTATAGTAAGATAATATTCATTTCCAGTAGTCAGAATCAAAAAATTCTACATGATTTCAGTTATTAAACAGTTAAGCATTATTATCCACTTCAGATTTCATCTCAAATATTTTAAAAAGTTTGTACTTTTATACTTACTATTTTTTATTCTCGTCTTTAGTCAATCCTGTTAATGTTTTCAACATTTTTGGGGTAGATGCTGCACAAATCGCAGATCAAAAACAGAAAATAATTCATAGTTTAATATTCTCTATAATATTCTGTCACAGTTTTTAAAACTCTGCATTCATAAATTTGATCTTTTAGTTGATCAATTAACTGAAATATTCTGACAAGTTTCACTAAAGGATTTTTGTTGAACATTTTTATCACGTCTAAATATATCTTTTAATTAAGCATGATTTTGGGTCACAGTTTTTTCCCAGATTTCGCTAAATGACCCCAGAACTATTGTTCATATAGTTTAAAATCAGTTTTCATCAGATGTCAGGAGACATGCCTCAATGACCACAGTTTATTTTTGATTTCAGGAATATTTTCATGCTGTAAAAATTACTATCTTTATAGCAACGTCTCCATGGATCCTGGTGGAGCAAATTCTTTATCACTTTGCACTGAAAAAAAAATCTCAAATATGGATCAGAATCAGGGTTGCTGTTATTTTTTGAGACTTCAAGGTTTGTAGAATACCCACTGAGAAATTAAAATGTGCATATATGGGAAGGGAAGAAAAGGAAAATCCACTTTTTGTGTTTTTAAGAAGCAAAAATAGACATAAACTACTAAAATGACCACTAAAGGGGTTTACAATTCTGAATTATCATGAATATTTGTTATAATGTGTAAAAATATGTTATATTTATGGCATTTTTGTGTCTCCAATGAATACAGGTGGGGCGCAAAAGAAGGAATCCCCCTCCTTCCCTCAAAATGTTAAATGTTTAAAATGAAACCCAACTTTATCGGCTACAAAATAGTGCCACCAATTTTAAATACATTCAAAACAAGTTAAGTAAAGTCAATAATTAAGGTGAAACAGCGTTACTTCTACATTAAAGATGAAACATGGAGTCTGCGTGAGTCATTTCCTACTTCAGAGCCCTGAAAGCTTACGATGCACAACCTTTAAAACGACGGAACCCGCCTTTAGCATCGCAACTTCACACTAGTGCCGTTATTTAGCCCTCTGTCTGAAGAATGAGCACCACCCCCCTCATAACAATGCGGATTTGTGTCGTTTTTAGCTCATTTTCCATTATGAAAGCCCCGGAGATTAAAACAGCGGGGCACATGACGACTGTTGGTGAAGTTTGTTCTAGACGCTGCACAGCGCGCACGGACTTGTTGCTCAAAAAAACAACAACGAAAAATAAAATAATAATAATAACAATAATCATACACAAGAAACCTTATATACCCACAATTACAATTATCAACCAAATCAACCACAAACAACATCAGTTATCTGAGACGGTCTGATCAAACGGTGACGAAACCGCACAGTTGAAAGGCACTTTCCCGAACTTACTTGTTCCGCCTTCCTGTTTCCTTCGGTCTTCTGCCGAAAGATTACACGATAACTCGTCGATAGCTGTACGTCAGTGATATGCGCGACCTACATTATGGGTTCAGGCAGCTAAACATGCTGCAAAGACGGCGATAAATCAATAAATATGCCACTTTAATGAAGAAACTAACGTCTGACTCCTCCCTGAAATGCGAAAAGTATACCACCACAAAGTTAGCGGTAAGGCTAGTGACTTCCGGTTGAGACCTTCAAAATAATCGACTTGAATTTTTCCACTGGATTGTAACGAATTTATAAAAAATATTGTTGCTTGGATACTACATAATGAATCTTACCCAGGTTGTACATACATGAATAAAACTTTGGGAAATTTTTTTTAATGGAATTAGAGATGAATAGAAAGTGTTTCACACATTCTCAGTAGGCAGGCATTTGTACACAGATTACAGATTAGATAAGAGATTAGGGATCTACACATATCTTTTAAGATGTTACAACCAGTCAGTCTACTCTAATAGCTAGCTTGTTGTTTATTTAAAACACACCAGAGAAAACAGAAATGTATATGTAGAAAGGAGTACAATTATATTTTTCTTCTTCTACTGCTTCTTGTTTTTGGGATTTCAAAATGTACCATATGTCTAATCGGTACATATATGTATATAAATATGCAATTTGATTAAATTTAATAATTTACTTTCTCAAAGTAAATTATTATAATCTTTTTTTACTGTGACTAAATCAAGTTGTCAATGTCATTTTATACAGAGAATAAAGCTCATGTAGATTAATTTATATTTGATCTTTTTTTTTAACTACCGAGACATATTATTTGAATCGCTTATTATTTATGTAAAATAACCATAAGCAACTACATCACATATTTTAGGTACAAATCCGTAGTACATAGAACGAGAAAACCTTATTTTGAAAAGCCACATTTCAACTTCCGGTCTTGTTCAGCGTTGCCTGGCAAGACAGAGGCACTTCCTCTGACAGTGTGTTACAGAGCTTGTCAGACTAACCTCATTTATTTCATAACGCAGTCTAAGTAACCCACAGTATATCCTGTTTAAACCACAAATAAATAAACAACTCTAGATAACTTTTTATTGCTCGTAAATCTATTAAAATACTCACAAAACATGCATTTTACATGTAAGGTTCAGGTGATCAAATACAATAGAAAAAAACATCCTTAATGACTTGTTGGTATTTTTACCCATTCATCTGTAGTTGAGGTCGAGTTGCAAAGGTAACTGGTCCAGGACAAAAAAGTTAAAAAGTAGAACTGAAGTCCTGACGTCCTTTATAACTAATTTTTTGGGTAAATGAAGCGTTCCCACTTCATAAATAATAGTTTCTCAAGAAAAGAAACTATTGAAGTTTCCTCCCACTTTCCTGTCAACTTTCAGTTTCAGTTAAATTCAGTTAATCAATAATTAATAATTCATTCACAAAATACATAATTTCCATTCAATCCTACCCACGTTCCTATTGATCCTGGTTACTAAACAGTGCATTAAGTTCAGTTTACTATTCAAATTAGTTCAAAACATTTTCTATCTAATGAAATCAGATTCATTAACTTGCAGTATTCATGGGTGCATAGTGACAGTAAATAATCGTCTGTATTGCGTTGTTGACTTTATAAGGATCCTTCATACTGTAAATGAATGTTGTGGGGACAGTAGAGAGGAAAAACTTCTCTTTAATAGGAAGAAACCTCCAGCAGATCTCAGCTCGAGCGACCAGCTGGAAGTTTGAGAAGACAGAGCAGATGCACAAAAAATAAACACATGAACTAATGTAGGAGAGTTTTATGTCTTAATGAAAAGTAAAACATTAATTCAAAGCACTGTTTCCCTGCAGGAAGAAGGCCCTGGATTTAAATCCCAGTCTGGAGTTTTTCTGTATGGACTGTACAGGTTCTCCCTGTAATTTAACTGAGAAAGTCAGAGTTTTACCTTGCGGCTCACATCTCTTTTCTCCTCGGCAGGCTGGTACAGTATTCACATAATTGCAGATAGTTCCCCACTCTACCTATTTACTTCCCGTTCCATTCAACCCCCACTTATGAACTATGAAGATAATGAGATGGTTGCTGTGCAGGCAAGCAAACCAGACCTGATTCCTCCCTTAGAAGAACTGCTTTTCACAAAATCCCCTCAAAATCCCCTTGGTGGGCCAAAGTTTTAACAATAACAACCATTTATGCCACTGTAATAGCGTCCTTAAATCTTGAAAAACCGAATGCTTCAGTGCCATCCCTCAAATGGTTTTGTTGGAATCCATCTCAAAGTTTAGTTTCAATAATCTTAATTTGGTCATTTCAGAATTCAGAAATATTTTAAAGCAGTCCAAGTTTAATTTACTTTAAAATGCGATAGTTGGGATCAACAAAGCCCGCAACAAAACACTTGTAGTTCCCAGGAGCTACTGTACTGCGCATACAACGGTGAACCCAGCGGACCAAAAGGGCTGAAGCTCCGCTTGCGTTGCTAGGTGATGGGCTGGACTTCCTGGGGTTGCTAGGTAACGGAGCAGTACCCTTCCACTGAGACTCAACATTGAAATATTGGCTTGTTTTCCAGAGATCAAAAAACGTTAGGATCTTGGGTTGTCTTGGTCATTTCATTCTAGTTCCATTATTATTGTGTTTTCCTCATTTTCTTGTTTTGATTACGCCAGCCTTGTTTAGTTCAGTCCTTTCTCAGTGATTCTAGTTTGTTAATCTATTCCTTGTGTTTTGTCAAAGGTTACTCTGAGCTTCACACTGCAGGCCTTAATGCTAAATTCCGATTTTTCTTGTGAAATCTGATTTATATATTTTTTTGCGTGGTCCTTCACAATTCCAAATATATGCGACTTGTATGTAATCTCCCGTGTGAAACGCAAACGACCTAAAAATGTCCCGCATGCGCTGTAGAGGGCGCAATAACGTCACACTTGAACCATAAAAAAAGAAGTGCTCAGTGTTTGTGGGAGTAAACGTGGATGGTATTGAGAATAATTTACGATTTTAAAGTTGTTGTCCAACCGGAGCCAGTTCATTAAAAACTTAATCCTCTTGATCGTCCGCCATGGCTGTTGTTTTTCTTCCCGGTTGCGCGTAACAGGACGCAGAACAGTGACGTTTGTCGAGTATCAATGACGTTCAGGTACAGCTTCAGGTCACATTTGAAAAGATCAGCTACATATCGGATTTAGGACCACATATCTAAGTGGCCTGGGTCTTAAAAGAAATCCGATCTGTAATTTTCAAATTGTCATGAAGAAATCAGATACAGGTGGCATTAAGGCAAAAAGGGTGGGGGGAGGAAATGTGATTTAGGTCTCTTCAGGCTGCAACCCCTCACACCTGCAATCCATTAGCTAATCGTCCCCGGTCTTTTGTTCCAACTTTCACCCTCACAGTATTAAAAACCCTTTTCTATTGGTTGAAGGATAAAGACAATAATTGATGCTGAGTAAATCTTATCCCTAAGAAATAAACAGATGTCTCTTTGTTTCTTTAAGTTTGTAATAGGATGACAAAGTTGTTGTTTTAAAAAAATGTTAATACATTGCACATTCATTCCACACAGCCAAGATGGCTTTAGAATAAAAAATGGATGACAAAAATTGTTACACATTTAAATTTCCATAAACTCTACAAACATATTTTTGTATTTTCTATGGTGCCCATTCCATATATATGAATCACTTAACATAAAATTTGGACTCAAATTATCTATTTTTTGTTAGTTTTGCTTTATTTGGTATAAAGACAGACAAACTGCTTTAAGGTGGAAGTACAGAAAAAAAACAACACTTCATGTGCCATAGAGTCCCATTACAGTCTAGAAATACCAGAACACAGAATTAGTTCTGTCATCAATGCAAAGACACTTAACATTCAGATCATGACAGACACACAAACCTACAGTAACCCTCCTGACACAGCTGAAACACCCAGGAACAATTTACAAATGCACATTTTGTCAATGAGGCCCGTTTAGCTGTATCTGCTCGGCATTCAAAGCTCATCATTATGCGCCGCTCATGAAATGCCCTTTGTTTTGGTAGTTTAACGCTTGGTTGAAAGGACGCTTTGTGCAGCAGTGGGACAGAATGCGCCTGTCTTCCTGTCTACTTGCTAGGCATGGCAGCAGCTTCGGCTCCATCAGGCTTGGCCTTGCTGGATATGGAGTAATGATAAGTCCTCATGGACTCCTCGACCTTCTTGAAGTCGGGGCGATCCTCGTGGCTGGAAAGAGAGAGAGAGGGAAGAATGTGAGAGATCTTGGTTTAGAATGCTAAAAGTGATAAATAAAACCTTAGTTATTATCAATCTGATAATACAAGGCTCATACAGCAGCATTTATGTCACCTCAGACTATTATTTGCTGCATGTTTGAAAACAAACCTGACTCAATCTTTGGAACTTCGCAGCAATCAAATAAAAATGATGCAAACTATAAATGTTGTCTACACTTTCTTTTTATTTGGACTTTTTCTTGTTTCTACTTATCTAAGGATGGAATAAAGTCCTCATTTGTTTCTTTATTTTGTAGATTTTTAGATTTAGATGTAAACATATTCAGACCCATTGCACTTTTCTATAACTGATCATAATATAAAGTTGCTGTTTAGTGTATTTTCTTGAGGTTTACGTGACACATGCATCCCTGCCACTCCAGTCTCAAATCTTCTATAGGCTGAAACAAGTTTTCTAGGATGTATTTATCTCCTACTTTCCCATCAACTCTAACCTGAGGGCGCTCCAGTTGATTTTTTTCCAACTGGAAAGTCAGAATTTCCCAGTTCCAAGTACAACTGGAATGCAGCATGAATTACTGAGGTAATTGGTTGCACTGAGTTTAGTTTATGCCAAAATGAAAGGGACTGAAAACTAATCCACTCCATATGATTTTATTTGTAAAAATCCGTTAAATTTTTTCCCCTCTTTTTCACAACTTTTGGTCTGTCTCATAAAATTCAGATAAAATGCACTAAACCACTGATGCCCAAACTTTTTGGAATGGAAGGAAAAAATGTCAAGTTGCAACTATTTTTAGTGCTTTAATTATAATTGCAAAAACTTTTATATTTTTATTTTTACTTGATCAATAAACTAAATACACAACATTTTAATGAAATAAGCAATCAGTTCTTTGTAGATTTAAAATAAAAAAGGGTCTTGCAGGTTTGCCAGATTAAGACAAAAAACAGAAAATCATATACTAAACTTTTCATCTTTTTCTGGATTGTTTTGTCTCTTTTTAACAACAAGAAAAGTTTATGGCTCACTCTTTTTTCCCCAAGTTTGCTAAATGGGCCTTCCCAAGTCTGCCTTTTATTAAAAACCACTGGATGTTTTTGATCAATATTACTAATAAGTTAAATAAAAAGCAAAACCCTGGATGAATACTTTGTATTACACATTACATTTTCCATTTGAAGATTTTAAAATGTAGATCTACATCAACTTGCTGAAGCAACAAACCAATTTTAGGATATTCTTGAAATGTGATCACGGGTTCTTTGGACACCCCTGCACTAAACATTTAATGGGTGTAAATACATTGCGAGGCTCTGTATGTCAACTGCGAGGTGAATGAGATTTGGTTTCTTACGAATGTGTCCAGCACTCTCTCATCAGTGTGTACATCCTCTCTGGACACGCTGGCGGACGCTCCATACGGCCCCCGTTGTTAATGAAAGCCGTGACCTCCTGACCTTTCATTTTCTGGAGAAAAGTCAGAGAGGTAGAAGTTGTAGCATGACGCTTAAGAGTTCTTCAGATCCTGGTGAGAATCTTTCATAAATTCACTCTTGCAGATTGCTGTTACCTTGTAGGGTTTTCCTCCGTAGGAGAAGGCCTCCCACATGGTGACGCCAAAGCTCCACACGTCACTTTTACTGGAGAATTTGTGGAAGTTTATACATTCTGGAGCGTACCACTTCAGTGGCCATTTACCTGCTGTACGAGCCTGGAAACATCATTAATTGATGGTAAGCAAACACAACAATTTTACTTTTAAAGACTTCTTATTCCATTTAGTAATGAATAGTAGGCCGTGATTATTGTCTCTCATCCTTAAAGAAATGTGGCTGCGTACTTTGTAGTAGTTGTCATCTGCTCCCAGTGCCTTGGAAAGCCCAAAGTCACTGATTTTGGCGAACTGCTGGTTGACCAGCAGGACGTTGCGAGCTGCCAGATCTCTGTGCACAAAGTTCTTGTCCTCCAAATACTTCATCCCCATCGATACCTGGTGCATCAGGTTGACGATGTCCTCCACAGACACAGTTTCCCTGAGACGGATACGAACAAGGAGAGTCTGAGCAATAATGATAGTCTGTCTTGAATGGAGGAATTGTGATTTGATGCTTTTATTTTCTGTTTATCTTGGTTTGGTTTTGTTATATTGAAGTATTTTTTTAAATATTGCTCAGTTTGATGGCTTGGACTTGTTGTTCCTGCTGTTGGCACTAGATGTCCTCAGGTTCCTTCATGTGTTCCAGCTCTTTGTTCATCTTTTGTTTCATATTTCTAATCCACTAACTTCTGCTGATCTTCCCAGTATATTTGCTCATTCTCCAGTATTTTTACTTCTCAGATCCTCTGCTTACTTAATGTGTAAATTGTTTTTTACTTAATCTTTGGTTAATTTGAAAAGAATCTTGTCTTGTATCTGAAATTAGCCTCCTACAAATGCTCATTTGAGTACTTACCCTGACATAAGACAAAATTATTTATATAGTACATTAAAAAACAAGGTAATTCAAAGTGTTTTACATCATAAAAACATTATAGTCACCAATTCTGAAACAAATAATAAACAGTACATGATGGAATTCGTAAATCCCATCATCAAGCAAATATGCATCAAACATATTGATCGATGTTTCACTTATAGCTAAAGGAAAGAAATCCTAAACAGGTGGGTTTTAAGTCTAGATTTAAAGGAAGTTAGTGTTTCAGCTGTTTTGCAGTTTTCTGGAAGTTTATTCCAGATTTGTGGTTCATAGAAGCTGAATGCTACTTCTTCTAGCTAGTTTGGTTCTGGTTCTGGTGATGCAGAGTAGAACCAGAACCAGAAGATCTGAGAGGTTCTGGACGGTTGATGCAACAGCAGCAGATCTTTAATGTATTGTGGTGCTAAGCTGTTCAGTGATTTATAAACTAACAACAGTAAAGTCTATTCTCTGAGCTATAGGGAGCCAATGGAAGAACTTTAGAACTGGTGTTATGTGCTCTATTTCTAGTCAGAATGCCAGCAGCAGCGTTCTGGATCAGCAGACCTGTGAAGGTACTGTTGCAGTAATCAATGCGACTAAAGATAAATGCAAGGATGAGTATCTCTAGATCTCGCTGAGACATAAATCCTCTAATCCTGGAGATGTTCTTCAGGTGGTAGAAGGCTGATTTTGTGACTGTCTTTATGTGGCGCTGAATGTTCAGGTCAGAGTCCATCACTACTCCCAGGTTTCGGGCCTGATCGTTAGGTTTTAGTTGTAATAACTGAAGCTGTGCATTGATTCTAGTTCGCTCCTCTTTAGGTCCAAAGATAATAACTTCAGTTTTGTTTCTGTTTAGCCGGAGAAAGTTTTGGCACATCCACACATTTATCTGTTCTGAGCATCTGTTCAGTGATTGGATGGGTTCTGAGTCACCTGGTGACATCGTAATGTAGAGCTTTGAATCATCTGCACAGTTAATCTTATTTATTGTTATAACCTGAGGGAGAATGTAGATATCAAATGGTACGGATCCCAGGATTGAACCTATTGGTACCCGACATATGACTTCTGTTTGTATTGATGTACAAATATATTTTTTAATTGACTGGTTGCCAACTGCAGTCCTCGAGATTTTACTCTCCTGCAGGTTTTATATGTCTCTCTGCTCAATCAGATCATTGAATTACCTCTTCAGCATCCCATTAATTTTATTAAAAGGTATGAGTTATGAGTTATTCATATGATTCAGGTGTGTTAGAGCAGCAATGCATCTAAAATCAGTTTTAATTTCACACAAAGAGACACAGAAGTCACATTTAAATTAATGTTCTTTCCCCATTGTGTTTTATAAACACTGCAGGAAGTTAATGTATTGATTTGTTTCCATTCAAATAGTTTTAAAGACATTTATTTATTTTCTCCCCTCTGCATACTCACTTTTTGGTGGAGAGGAACTTGTTGAGCGGACCGGCTGCCGCCATCTCCATGACGAGCATCAGGTGCTCGGCATTGCAAAGGCCCAGCATGCGGACGATGAACGGGTTGTCCAGCTGGTGCATGATCTCTGCCTCCCTCATCATCTCGTCCTTCACCAGCTTTTCATTTTCACTCTTCAGCACCTTGATGGCCACGTCTACCTGGCCTCTGTGGTTACAGAGTTAAATATTGTCGTTAAGCAGTCATAAATCGTGTGGAATATTGTTGCTGGTTTTGTAAAAAAATAGTGTTAATCTCACGATTCTGTCCTGAGGACGCCCTTCTTGACGCAGCCGAAGTTTCCAGAGCCGAGCTCCACCTCGTCCATGATCAGCTGGTCCCGCTGGATGTTGAATTTCTTGATCTCATTCGGGTTGTGATATGGGTTAAATCCATCACAATCCATGGGCAGAAGGTCGCGCTCTTTAGGCACAGAAGTAACTTTCTTTGAGGCCAGCGCAGCAGCTGATAGAGGAATGAGACATGTTCAGTGTGTTTATAAAAATAAGCTCCACGTCCAAATAGTAGTATTGTTTTCATGCATAAAAGTATACTGGGAACAGAGTATGTTCTATTTAAGCAAAACTAAATAAAGGGTATTAAAGGGTCAGTATTATGTGTTTTCTGGGTATATATTGCCACTTTATAGCTGTTAACAGCCCCTGACATCTAGAAGGGGCTGTTCTAGCACCTCTGCTGATTGGCTGCAGAAAAGCACCAACACCATTGGACCAGCAGATGATGACCCAGTCAATCAGACTGATGAGGCCCACCTGCACCCTATAAAAGGCGACTGGAAGGCTTTGTTCAGGTGTCTCCCAGCTTTGCTGTTTGTGGCTGATGACTGGTTTGGGCAGCTTTGAAGTACTTTGTTCTGCTGACCCATTTTTGCTCTGCTTAGCAGTTTTAACTCTGATCTTGACTGACTTTAAAGCAATCTAGAAACTTGTGTTTGGTGCTTCCTTAGTATTCCTTTAGTGTTTTTCTTTTGGGTTGTTTTAAATTTAGCTTAGGCTAACTTGTTTGGTTATTGTTGTTTAATTGGTGGAGGTTCACTTAACCCTCTTTAGTTTGTTAGTCTTCTTTTGAGTGAGTTAGGTTGTATTGTGTTTTGTTTGTGAAACTATCCTTTTTGTAATAAATAATTTTAAATTTCACTTCTTTCTCTGGACACTTCTCTGAACCCCTAGACAATAGGGTTTTAACAATAACACAGTCAAGTAACTGTTATCTTCAGTTGTTACAAAATTATAAATAAAATGTGATATGCAGAAAGATTAAATAAATCTTGAAATAAACAAATTAAAATATGATTGACAATAGCAATATTTTTGTTTTTATTTCATGGGAATATTTATGAATAACAAAATTTATTTTGTTCATAAAATAATTGAGCAGATTCACTCAATTTTGATGAAACTGCTCTCCATAGTTTGGTAATAAAAGTGCTGCGTTACAATGTAAATAAATAACTGACCTCCTGGCGGTGGTGTGTATGCATTCGGTCGAGGTCGCCTCTGAAAGGAAAACATCCAGATAAATCTCATGGGTTGAAAAAAGAGCTGAATTTTAACAGAGATGGATGTGAATACTTACTTCTGAAGGAACACTGGGTTTCTCTGAAACATTGAAAGAGACACAAATAAAAAAAGTATCCATGCCTTTTGAACCTTTTCACATTTTGTCACACTACAACCACAAACTCTAGTGTATCTTATTGAAATTTTATGGGATAATCTGGCACAAAAACATGGCATAAATGTGAATTAAAAGGAAAATTGTGCATAGTTTTCAAACCTTTTTATAACTAAAAAGTGTGGTGCAAGTTTGCATTATAAACTTAAACCACTGAAGAGGAAAGCTATTGTTAAAAGAATGACACGAGCCATGCAGGAGACAACCAAACAAAAAAAAAAAACATTGTGGTCATAGGAGCCTGACCTTAAAACTTATGCCTTTATTTAAAATACTATCTATGTGTGATGGAAATATAATTCTCCATTTATCCTAAAACACAGATCCTCTTTTTGTCTCAGTTAAAATCCCAATAAAATAAATTTAAGTTGGAGGTTGCACTATGACAAAATGTGGAAAATTCTAAGGGATATGAATACTTTTGCTATTTATAACTGAACAAGTACAACATGTTTTATTACGTTCTACAGTTTTGCCGTTGACGCAGGCCTCCCCGAGGACAGTTACCAGACCATCAGGCTTCATCTTGAGATACTCGACCAGCTGAACAGGCAGAGGAAGTTACAGTCATTTAAAGGTCTTGAGCTGCTGCAGAAATAAAGGTAAAAATAATAAAAGAAAAGAAAATGGAGGCTCTACCTGCCACAGTGTGTCAAACTTTGTTCCCTCCGGCATAGCCAGCTTCCCTGATTTGTCCTGCTGGATCTGATAGTGGTAAGCCGTTTTCCCGTACATCATAGAGAGCGCAAACGAATTAGCCTCGTCTCTGTCTCTGACACTAACATACACAAAAAAAATAATAATTTGCATAAAGATCTCAGATGTTGATAGCTCAAAACATCAAGTGGCAACACAGAGAGGCAGAGCTGTGAGGCTTACAGAAACTTGCCGTCTGGCTGTGCTCCAGAGTAAAGCCTCCTCTCCCCTTCGAGTCGAGTGATTTTTCCGTGATACCAGGGCATCTGTTCATGGGCGGTGGTGGCGATCAGCTTCTCAAGCTGAGGAGCCTGACTGATGACGGCCTGCTCCATGGCTTCTCCCTGAACAAACGCAGCAGAAATGTTAAAAGTGGTCCTCAACGTTTACACCCGCATGTGAAAATGGCTGCAAACAGATGTGCAATTGTAAAACTGTACATCTTTGAAAAGTAGACGTGGAGCTTCCTGCACAATCAGCAAGAATGCAGCAAGTGATTTCTGAACAATAAAACACTAGTCTTTTCCAGCAGCCATTGTACAGCCAGCTGACCAAAACGTGCTGGAGTTTGGATTTTGGGTTGCTAGGTGATAGGCAGAGCTTCATATGGGTTGCTAGATAACGTAGAATGTCATGTACAAAAATGTGCAAAATGTGGATTTTGCATAATAGGTTGCCTTTAAGTACTCATGTACGGATAATCATTGATTATCATATTTTTATTTTATTTATATTATTGAAGCAACTGGAAAGCTGGGTAGGACTGTCTTGTCCAGAACTTAACTGGTTTGAATCTTGCGTAAAAAAACAGGGACTTCTTTGTGTTAGTAGGTAATTTCTTATCAAAACGGACAGAAGTCACATGTGGGGTTCCACAAGGTTCAACCCTGGGACACCCCCAGTTTAATATCTACATGCTCCCATTAGCTCAATTTATAACAACAAATAAGATTAGTTAATATAACTCTTCAAATTGTTATTATTCCGAGTCACTAACCAGAAACTAAACTGAAGTTATTATCTTTGGACCTAAAGAGAAATTATCTAGAAACGACGCACAGCTTCAATTATTTCAGCTAGAAACCAGCGATCAGGCCTGAAATTCGGGTAAAGTGATGAACTCTGACCTGAACCTTCAGAGTCGCATAAAGACAGTTACAAAGTTGGCCTTCTATCACTCGAACATTTCCAGGAATAGGAATATTTTTGATAACCCCATCTGATCTAAAATGGTGAATCTGATTTATTATCTGACAATGAGAAAAAATGATTGTCTTTTTAGTGAACATCCAGTTTTAGCTGTATGTGTACAAATAATGTGAGAAGGAGCGACTCAAATCCCTGATGTGCAACGTTTTGGTGCAATAATATTTAAGTGAAATTGTCATTAACATTGTGATTTTTCTCAACCTGATCAAGGGTAACACTTCTGCAAAGTGTTTCTCTTGGAGATTTAATTTGCCTGATCTGCCAGTGTTTTTTCCCACATTAAAAACCAAAATGTCTTACTCTAATTCTAACCCTCAGCTGGCAGAATATTTCACTTCGCACTTTCTCATGTACTTGTTATAAGTCATACATGTTCCATTTTTGTTCTTTTAAGTAAATGTAAAGTTTCAAATTGTCTAAATTTCTTGGTGAGTTTAATCAGCTGCAGATGAATTCAGTGTAGATCTTTTAAGGTGCTGTACACTGCAAAACCACAAAATCTTACCAAGCATTTTTGGTCTAGTCTCTACTGCAAATATCTTATTACAGGTTGTTTAACATTGATGAAGAAGTATTAGTACTGGCAGATTATTTCACATATAACATTGAAAAAATGCCTTGTAATAAGTAAAATAATATGCCAATGGAACAAGTATTTTTTAGTCACTATTAAGGAATTATTGAGTTAAAGCAAGCTTCTTTATCTTGCTGAAAAGCTACTTATAAGTTAGTTTTGTTTCATTTCTAGTGTACTAAGATATTGGCAATAGAAACGAGACCAAAATCAGTTGGTGAGATCTTGTGTTTTTGCAGTGTATTAATAGATTTGTCTTAATTTACTGGATTAGAAAGTAAATGAAAATATTTTTGCTTCACATTAAATTAGGCATCCTTAAACCAGAAGTGAGTAAAGTACCCAAAAACTGTACTCTATTAAGAGTAGCACTACTTCAACACATTTTTAGTTAAGTGAAAGGAAAAAAGTAGCCATCCAAGAAATTACTCAAGTAAGAGTGAAAAAAATACTTGGTAAGAAGTCTACTCAAGTACAAATGATCATTTTTTTAATATTTAAAAGTTACAAAATCAGGCAGATCAAAATATAAACTTCAGTGGAAATTTTGGTATTTTAAGGACGAAAATGACAATAATTCATGTAAGTCACAAAAATAAGAAAATCAGACAAAATAAAAAAAATTCCAAATCAGTTTCTTTCAATAAAAAACTTATGAAACAAAACCTGCAGGTGTGTCTGGATTTTTTGTTAAAACGTTTTTGTTTTTCATTCAGTGGGTAGAAAATCCATGAATTTCAGTCAAGAGTAGAGATACTTCATAGTAAAATTACTCAAGTAGAAGTACAAACTACAGGGTAATAAAAATACTCCTAAAAGTACATTTTTTTTTCGAAAAGTTTCTCAAGTAAAAGTAATTGAGTAAATGTAACTAGTTAGTACCCAACTCTTCCTTAAACTCAGTCCTAAGAACTGCAGTGTAGTAAAATTAAACCCCCTTAAAAACAAGGAATTTGCACGTCTTAAACAGAATGAATGAATTTCATGCCTCACCTCCAGGTTCCAGGTCTGCTTGACGTACTCCCTCAGCATGTTCTCCCTCATTTTGTCGAAAACGCCGATCTTTACGGGCATCTCTGGAGGACGCAGACATGGCTTCTTCAGGAGACACACCAGCCCATCGGGGTCCTTGCTGTAAAACTCGCAGAGCTCCCCGGGGCCGCAGTGAGGCTTCCCTCCGGAGATGCAGTAAGTCCCATTCATTTGTTTCTCTATGGTGTAGTGGTGAAACTCCAGGTTCCAGACCACAGACAGGACGTAGCCTCCGAGGCTGCGGAGGCACTGTCTCAGCAGGAAGAGGCCGTCCGACATGCCGGCCAGCTTCAGGTGCTGCTCGGCGTCCGAGCGACTGATGCTGCCGTAGAAGAAGGGCAGCTCGACCGCGGGGTCGACCGACATGTTGAGGCCTGGGAGGAGTCAATCTGAACCTGCTCTTGAAGTTCTGGACGAATATTGGCAAAGAAAACTGGATAGAAAGAAGAAAAGAAAATGTAATTTTGGAATTTAAATTCACTTTGTGTCACTTCTTATCTTCCTCTATCAGCCCTACTCATCCGTCTAAGTTCATTTACAAAACGAAAAAAAGAACCAGACGTGGACAGAATCCTCAAAAGTTGTACTCAAGTAAGAGTAGCACTACTTCAACATAATTTTACCAAGTCATTTTGGTCTAGTTTATAGTGCAAATATAACAAAACTAACTTACAAGTAACTTTACAGCAAGAAATAGCAGCTTGTTA
>NW_015117014.1:23969-24462 GCF_001443285.1 Poecilia latipinna | reverse complement strand
TTCATTAAACCATCATCATCACCATAACCTGGGTCTCAGCGTCTCTCCTCACCCACACCTCACGACAGAAGGACCCGACCAAGACCGGTGAGGAACGCCATCATCATGGACCCAGTAAACACCCCAGCAGCTCCACCCGCTTACCCATTCCTCAAATCTCCGGACATTTACAACATTGAATACGAGGAGGATTTCTATTGTCTGTTCAACATGTTCCATAACGACCCGTTCATGCTGGACCTTATTCAAGAACTGCACGAAGAATTCCTCACAAAGAAAGTATTCACCACACCTGTCAGACCTCCGCCAGTTCCAGCATCCGCTCCAGCCACCTCCGTTCGCCCGTCTCCAGCCGCCCCCTCCGTCTCCCCGTCTCCAGCCACAACAGTCCCCATGGTGATGGGGTTCCAAGCAGCCAGGCTGTCTCCGGGACGTCAGGCGGCACGGCTAGTGGCGTGGCCCGCTCCTGAGTTCCCCGAGCCCGCTGCTGACG
>NW_015117014.1:17064-17512 GCF_001443285.1 Poecilia latipinna | reverse complement strand
GCCCGCCGGCCCCGCCTCCGGGACTCCGGTTTCTGCGCCGGAGACGCCGCCCGCCGGACCCGCCTCCGGGACTCCGGTTTCTGCGCCGGAGACGCCGCCCGCCGGACCCGCCTCCGGGACTCCGGTTTCTGCGCCGGAGACGCCGCCCGCCGGACCCCCCTCTACGTCTCCGCCTCCTGTGTCGTGGGCGGCCCCCGGACTGTTTTTCCTGTGTGGATTAATTTTTGTTTCTGGACTCTGGCCCCTTCCGTCGCCCCTCCGCCCACCCCGTTGGGTTGTTTTTTGTTGGACTGTCTTTCTATGGACTCTTGCCCTCCTTCCGTCGCCCCTCCGCCCACCCTGTTGGGTTGTTTTGTGTTTTTGGACTTTTCTGTTTTTTGTGGGCGTCTGGTATCCGCCCTTGAGGAGGGGGTACTGTCGTGATCTGTGTTTCTGTGTGTTTATTTTT
>NW_015117014.1:0-11939 GCF_001443285.1 Poecilia latipinna | reverse complement strand
CAGTCTTATGCACACCCCTTCAAATAAAGTGTTACCAAAATGTGTTGTGCAGAGAAACTCACGTGGAGGGAACATTAGAAACCTTAAAGAACTACAGACTAAACATAGAAATAATTACATGAATGTAAAAAAAGAGAGATGAGAGTTGTTTTAAAGGTTTTCCACAGCTGCAAACATGCCTTCAACATGTGTAACAGCTCAATAAGTGGATCAGCTCAGTACACTGTATTTTATTGTGTCATGTTTCATTCAGTCCTCTCATCTCTTAGCAATGGGTGCAAGCTGACCATTGTGGGGAGCTGTTGGCTCTCAAGAAGCCTGGAGTCGGTTTATATGTGCACACTGCACTGCACATGTTAACAAAACAGGTAAGTCCTTTTCAGAACAGAATATTATTTCTTTGAGGTCTGCAATATTTAGTCATTCCTTCTATGTGAATTCTGCTGCTGGTTTTAAATATACCACAAATAAAACTGTAAAATGTATATTTTGTCTTTATGCAAAGAAATAAACACGACATATCACTAGAGAATTTAGTTAAACATAACCTCGTCTGTCTTTTATTGTCTTCAATGAAACACTTTCTCTTAACAAAGAGACAATAATTTGGACACAGAAGTAAAGTTTGTAAGTTTGTCACTGCAGCGACGGACATGAAGAAACCAGACGCGTCACTGCAGAGTCGTCACACCAGTCACAAGCGGAAAGCCGATGCCTGCAGTTTGTTAGGATTCAGTTATATATGTAACCATTAAGTGACAAGACACTTCACCTCCTCAGGCCCCCATTAACCTCAAAGTTCCTTAAAGTTTAGCTGTTTAGCTGTTATCTTTAAGATGTAGTGATAGATAATAAGCTTCATCTGAACAACTTAGCACCCTTTAACTTCACATTTTATCTCTTCTTCTTCTTTTCGAGCTTCAAATGTTTGCTGAAGTTGCCTCCATGTAATCTTTGCGAATAGAACAACACACAGAATAATTAATGCACAATTTATTCTTTACAAGCAATTCTCAGTACAGTTTGTATAATTATTGGAATATAACAAGGCACAATATTACCTGAATACATAGGATGTCTTTACACTTACTCCCCTCTTTGCCTCCAGGCTGCTTAAATACTAACCTTCTTCTATAAAGAGGATACATAAACACAGTAAATTTACACAACTAAGAGAACTTGTTCGTATGAAAAACGAGAAGAGTCAAACAAAGTGGAGAAAATGAGCAAGGCCCAACAAAATGTGGCGGCCTTCTGCTACTCAAATTGACGCTGCTCTTATTAATGCACAAATCTACAACCTAATAACATTCAGACAGGTGAAGAAGGACATAATGACTGCCATAAGATAAACAAATTAGCGGCAGACAGAAAATTAGTCTTACGACTTAACCATAGGATCCTCAGTAAACCCTATGGGCAAGTCTATTAAGTATTCTTAAATAATAAGGCAAAAATAGAGGAAAAATGTTTTACAGGAAATATGAAGGAAAGAAGAGGAACAAAATGTATTTTTAATAGCTTTGGTTGCTTATGCTTGTGAAGTTGTATTAATTAATCTTTTATTTAATTTGTTTTGTGTGTTTTTTTTAACTCCTCACTTACAAGCTACTCCCAGTTATCAAATTAATTATTTCATTTTGTTAAAGCAACTCTTTTTATACTTCTCCTTTAATGCATTTCACTGAGTTTGGCCTCTAAAGGTCTCTTTAAAACTCTCAGCAAGTGGTTTCCTGCCACATATTCTCAAAGAACGAGTCTGGATTTCAGGAAAGCGGGCTGACTAGCATAAGTACCAGACTGGTACTGTACAGCGTCATCTTTTTCATTTCTATAATGCTCTCCAACAGATATACACCAGAAACAGTCGTTACAGTCTACATGTAAGGTTTTCTCTCCAGATGACTCTTCCCGAGAACCTCATCACTAAACTGGTACGTCAGCTTTTTCTTGATTTTTTTCACCTCGCCAGTTTTGCCATAATTGCGCAAGGCGCGAGCCATCTTCTGATATGTCATTTTCTTCCGGTTTCCCTTCTGGATTCCCCAGCGATGTGCGAGGGCCTCTTTGTGTTTAGAGGAAAACTGAAATGTCCCCTTGTCTCTGTCCACCCACCAGATACTGTCCTTCATGTCTCCATTCTTTAGAAGGTCCAACAGGAACTGGTACAGACGGATCTTCTTTTTGTTACCTTTGGAAATAACATGGTGTTGCATTATTACTTATAATCTTTTGCCTAAATACATTAAGAAGAACGACTTGTCTCAATATTTTGGTCATATGCTTATGAAAAAGCCGCCAGTTACTCAGCACATGTTGTCAATGACGCATCTCGTCACATTTTAAAATCACAAACACCCATCCCCCCCGTCTTACTCTTTTGTCCGTTTGTAGTTCAGATAGAAACTGGCAACACAATATTTCAACAAACTGCCGTGCTTAAACAAGCCCAGACTTAGACACAGCTAAACCCAACTCTCTATATCTCTTTCTCTCTGTATATATATTTATTATATTTTTTATATAAATATGAATATGTTCAAATAGCTTGACAAAAATATTGCTGACACTCACAGTGGTGGTTTTAACCAAACTTAAACACACAGGTGACAATCACATTTATGCTGAGTGGAGAAAATTATCCCCCAAACATTCTAATATTGAAACACTTTTTTATATAATGTAATTACTGTAATGGACAAGGCATAAATATGTAGTCACATACCGCAGTTTTAATGTCCTCAATAAAACAATCAAAACCAGCAGTGTCAAAAACAGCTGCGCAACCAATTCTACAACATTTTTCCTTAAGGTGTCAGCAGAACAAAAAGCTGAGTAAGTACACAACATGAACATGAAACAAAGAAGATAAGGACGATTTCTGTCTTTTCCCTTCTTACTTTATTGGTCAAGTTCATTAAGATTAACACGCCATTACTTGATCAATCATAAATAACAATAACACAGCAAAATTCCTGATGCCTGAACAACCTGGAAGTGCTAACATATAGGCCGATGGGTGAAAGTTCACCAAGCTGTGACGGTGGATCCAAGAGTTTAAATAAAAGGCAATTGGACCCCCTTCCTTGTGTTACTTAAAGATGTTTCACTTCTTATTTTGAAGACTTCAGGTTTACACAAAGGAAACAAGTATCAAAATTCTGAACCCATGATCAGAATTCAAGTAGTTTTAATGAGATATGAAACATCTTCAGAGTTAAGCGCCAAGGCACAGCTTAATGGGGCAAGTATTTGTCTTGCATTCAGAAGGTTGTGTGTTGGATTTCAGCTCTCTTCCCTGCCAATTGTCATTTTCTGTCCAGCCAAAGTACTTAACCCAAGTTGCCAACCAGTCTTTGTACAGATGCTCATTTCTTAGTGCGACTGGGTGGATGTGGATCCAGTGAATCAATTAATGAATCAGTCAACAAATAAATCATATTTATAAAGCATCCTTAATACTAAAAGCAGATCGATGTGCTGTACAAAATCATAAACAATAAACCCGCAAAATGAAAAACTAAACCGCCTCTCAAATCCCTCCTACCAAGTTCGGTTCTTCTGCTGTTGTGCTACTGACAGAGCAGGGCAGAATGCAGTAAAATACAGGCGTGTGGATGCAAACACTCGCATCACATCCAGCAGAGATGAACGATCTCTGCTGGACAGAGTTGCCCTTGCTTCAACCACAAGCAGGTGCAGAGGTGTTCAAAGAGACAGAGGAAAATATTTGCCCTCAGTTAACTCAGGGTCCTGATAAGACTCAAGCTCTTGTGTGTAACAGGAATGCAAAAAGTTGTTTCTACAATGTATCTGGATGTTTTAAATGTGACGTCTAGACCTTATAAAAGGGGAGGTGAGGGCATCCTGGTTGTACATTCGCTTGCTTGCCCTGCACTTTTTCCTTCCACCAACATGTTTGTTTCATGCCATCTCCAGGTCACAAATACCAGTGGGCTCTGAGAATTGAACACCGCCCTAAAAAGTGTGTATAATTCAATAGTGGCGATTTTTTTTTTTTTTTGATGCAAATTCCCTCATTCAAATCTGCTTTACTACAGAGAGAAAGAAACGGCTTTGCTATTTTAAGAGCAAATCTTTCTACATGCAAATTCTGGTTTGCAGACAATTAAGTCTCATGAAAGGCTTTTTGAAAACACGTCACTGTGGATGTACAGGCGGTATGAATCCTTACCGAGCTCTGCTGATGTGACGTAAGGGACTCGATCTCTCAAGCACTCTTCATCTGACACTTCAAGCGGGGGACTCCTTCCTCCGTGGTCCTCATCATCAGAGCTGCGTTGGGATACACGGGGCGGATATACAGTTCGAGAGAAGAAGGCTACCTATATGAGAATCAAAGAGTCACACATCAGTACAATTCACTTATAAACTCACTTGACATAAAAAAAAAAATGCTTAAGAATAATTACATTATTTTTGCTATGGGAATTATTCCTATGTTTGTATTTAAACACAGACGGTAAAAATTCTGTCCAGTATAATCTCTCTAAAGGTTCAAAAGATTAAGTTATCTTTTTTTTTTTTTTTTCCTTTTAAAATGCACAGAGTTTTGTCATGGCAACAACAATAATCCGGTTTGTCTTTCTAAGAAGCCACACTGTTGTAACGCCTGTTGGTTGCATTCTCTTGCCTAAATAAGAAAGATCTTCCTCTTACTTATCTGGATTGCGGCATTTGTTACTACAGAGCCAACATGCATTATCAATCACTAACAGATATGGTGCCTCTCATGCCATCAGACTTTGGAAGCACACAGGATGACTCTACATGAATAAATAAATAAATGACGGACCATGTTTTAAATTTCTAAATCACTATCTCCATTGTTAGTCGATTTTTGCTAAACCATGTTAACAAGTTTCAGGTCACTCTCTAATACTTTTAAAGTATAGGAAATGTTAGATTATCCCTGTTTAGAATAATTTAAAAAGTAATTAGCAATTTCAGATTCACATTATATTTTACATAGTATCTTTTTGATGAAGTTCTCTGTAACCATGTTAACATTTTCCATTTTTAAATCTTTAAGATCGTAAGATTGAATATAATGTTTAGACTGTGTTCAGGGTGAAGTTACATTGCTTTGTAACTGACGCAGTATTTCACACCATACCCCCAACAGCGGACAAAAATACCAAACTGTGTTGGGTTTCTATTATGTATTTCTCACTGTGAGTAAAAGACTTTGGCACAGACTTTTCTCTGCATGAGCTGTGATGTGTGCACACATCAGTATCTGTGTGCCTAGCCGGGTAAAGCTTGTCAATCTATTAATAACATTCTGTTAAAGAAAAAAAAATAATACACAGTCAAAGGAGGACAACGGAGCTGCAATGGAACAATGGTTTTCACATTGTATTTTTACATGACATTTTTATTACTGAAGTGACACCTTTCATTTTCCCCTCGCTTAAATACACACGCACATTGTCTTAACATTAAACACGGGGAAAAAAAACTCTTTGAATTTCCAGTGAAACTCTCTGCCCTCTGCAAATTGTTTGTAAAAATCCTTAAAATTTCCAGCTCTAATCTGCTAACTCTGACATAAAGTGTAACTTTTGTAGTACATTTTGCCACGTAAATACAGTGCAGGTTGTTTTTACTAATCATCTGCTATGCTAAAGGGAAAAGTAGCTTGTAAAGTGCTGCAGATATGCAGTGCAGAAGTGAAATGGTTTCACACTTATGATGTTTATATGTCGAAAATGCTGAGCTGAAATGTTATCCAAAAACTTTAGGCCCCTGTTATAGCTCAGTGGCTCACAAAAAGAGGCCGCAGCAAAAAGATGTGACTTCAAATGAGCCAAGCTGAGTCGACATTGTCTATTCAGAGAAAACGCTGTTTTTGAACTGATTAAAAAGAGTAAGAAGACTAAAATTGAAGTGTTTCTTGTAACCCAAAGATTCACTTCCTGATTTTAGCTCAGAGTCCTGAAAGCAAACTCTGTTGCTTCAAATCTGTCATTTTTTTTTTCTTCCCCCCCGTGTGATTTTAATCCAAACTCTAAAATAAAACAAGGGTGTTTAGTGGTACAAGCATAGAAGTGTGTATCAAACTTAAGATTTCTGTTTACTGATAATTTCTCTGTTATCTCACAGCTAGAGCTGTGGCAAGTTAACGTTAAGATCGGTCAAAGTCGTCCTCCTGAGGAAAACCCTTCCTCAGTTGTAGTCATCGCCTTGAAAAGAGCTAACGTCGTGGTTCCACCTCACGACGACACAACCAAAATGTGTTACTCAAGCTGTTTGGTGACAGGAAAACTCACTGGTTGCTGCAGCACATGCGAATGTGCGGCTAGGTTCGGGTCGAGGAGGTTCTCCGGGTCGAACCGCAGGGCATCGTGTCGTATGAGCCCAGGTGGATGCAGGGCTTGGACACTCTGCAGCTCTGTGAAGTTGCTCTCCTGGAGGTTTTCAAACTCGACAGGGTGGACATGCGGGTGCGAATGGTAGTCCCAGTGATCTAAACAAAGGCAATGGCAAAAAGTGATAATGGTAGCAGCAGAAGTCTTTTGCTGTTTCACACTGCCTCTTACGTGGTTCTCAGCATTTTCAGCTTGTCTTCTGTCTGACGGCAACCCCCGGATACTAATTTAGAGTCACACCTCCACGCAACACTAATGCCCTCTACAAAAGTTGATAAAGCGGAGACACTCATGTAGATGTCGGGCTGAGCACTTTTAAAAATACCCCTTTAGAAGCAAAAGAGTTTCACTAAACCCTGCTAAGTCAGACTGCTTGTTGGACTTAACAACAAGGCCTACGCTTTGAAAGTGCAATTGTTGAATTGGACCTCTTTCGTGCTTCTAAAGTGTAAACTCTAACAAATTTAAAAATAGAAAGAGGGTGCAGCAACACAAACAAGTTGATAAAATCAAATACAGTACAAGCTAAATTTAAGAAAAAACTTCAAAGCCACTCTTTCACTACTACGTCCACATGAGCATTTTTCCGTTGCCTGATGCTGTTCCAGGATCATTTTTGAACTTTATCCAACACCCACATCAGACATTTCTTTTTACCATAAACTGCCTCCCACCTACACCCAAATTCAGTTGTTTTGGTGCAACATTCAAAACAGTTGATTTCAAGAGAAAGTAAAGCACCCTCTCATGTATTAACAAAACCCCAAGGGGCGAAAGTTGTTCTATGTCTGTAGCTGTAGCGGCCGAAAGAAAAGGCATCTGTTTCCTGTGTTTCCATACACCCTAATGTGGTGCGCTCCAGCTGCACACGCTGCTTTCTTTTTATGTACAATAAACCAAAAAAGTTAGTGTTACCGCCTTGGGTCATGGACTTAAAATATGAAACGTCCGGTGGATTAACTTGGGGAAGTAAAAAAAAAAAAAAAAAAGAAAAAATAAGATCTTCTGAACAGTAAGGCCAAGTTGTTGGAAATCATCTGCCTTCATTGGATTAATAATTATAAATAAAAATTCATATGTATTTGTTTCAGCTTCAGAGGGGATTTTTTTTTTTTTTTCCGTTTGACTACAAAGTCACTGTTTAAAATATTTATGTTGAAGTAAAACTCACCTGCCTGGATATCAGGATCTAATACGTATGGATTATAATATTCTGCAATTTGATGTCTGTAGATGTCAGACTCGTACATTTCTTCTGTGTGCTGAAAGAACATATGGAAAGAGAAAAAAAAAACTGTTTTCAGAAACATAGGCAAAGAAAACAAATATTTTTTTTACTCCTCTAATGGTATTTAATTCTACACCCGTTATGTTCTTACACACATAAATCCGTAAAGTTAATCAAACGAGACCTCTGTTTTGTGAAATCTTCACATAAACAATGCAGCTGCCTTCATTTAAATGAGGTTAGAAAAACGATTATAAATTAAATGTAATCATGAACAATTGTGAGTCTTTTTTTTCTTTTTTTGTCCCTGTAGTTCTGAAACTCCCTCGAACTTTTGAGTTTCATTTTCATGTCTCCTGTACTATAAAAGACTCTTACAATTTGTGTCTTTCACTCAACTTGAAGCAGAGACCACAATAAGTCAACTAATATGAAAAAAAAATCTAATATCCATTCTCATGTTTATGAAATAGAGTTTTCAGTCTTTGACAGGGCTAGTTTAAATCAGACCGAACCAGAGCCACTTCACTTGTCCTAAGTCTACGGAGGGTTTCGATAAAAAAAAAAAAAAGAAAGAAAGAAATATACTCACAGGAGGGATGAGGTAGCTCTCCATTCTGTATGGATGCAACATGGAGACCTCTTCTCCAGCAACCCGACTCTCAGACGCTTTGCTGGCAAAAACGCTCTCACAACCTTTCAAAACTTTTGTGGCACCATTGCACAATGTTTCAAAATTTCCTCTCACTCAACGAAAACCAACTCCAAAAAAAAAAAAAAAAAAAAAAAATGTCTCCCTCACTCTTATTGTATAGCAGAAGCTTGTGACCTTAGCTGCGCTCGTAGGCCTGCTTCTCTGTCAGGCAAAGCCAAACTGAACGAGGCCTCGTTGTTGTTTGCCGGTGAAATGAAAAAGGAACTTTTAACTTCTGTAAAATGTCGGTGGGTGGGAGCATTCAAGTGTGCCTGCTGCAGGTTCCTGGCTATTGATGATTTGTCAGAGAAGATCATGAAGCTTCACATTTATCGGTGAAGAATATATTGTCCCCTCCCTCAGTGGCCAATCATCTTCAAGGACTCTCCTCAGCGACAGTTTCTCACTCAAAGATCTGCTTCACAGGTGATAAACACAGCCTACTGTGAACTGTGCGAATATATTTAACTTGTTGAACTTACACTCTGCACATTAATTTTAAACAGTGTTTGATATTTTGATGCACAATATCAGATCATCTATGTATGTTCATGTGTTTTGAACACAATAGACAGTTTTTAGAGTTGTGGGAGCTGAAAGAGAGCTTGTTATTCACAGTTGTAAGAGTTTAAACCTCTGTCTGAAACATTTTATACTGTAAGCAAAAGCTAATGCAGGAAGTCTAAAATTAGATTTACCAAAACACATCCTCCAAAGGCCAAATTTTAAAATTGAAAATTTTAATGTAAATCCTCGTCCGCTTCACCGACTAAGCTGTTGTTAACTTGTGCATCAAATCTAAAGGGTCTCCTTCCTGTTGCTAACACAGGAGACCCCCAGCTGAGCAGGAAGAAGCTTTGAGATTCATCCCAGAAACTGTGAGCTGGGGTGCACTGTTACCCGCTAAAGTGGGAATTCTGGTTGGGAAAGTTGGGAACAAACAAGCAGCCCTGAGATTTTCATTCAATGTTGCTGTGTGTTCCTACACATAAAATTGGTTAAATGAGACAAGTTCTGACTATTGGAAAAAACTTGAAAGCAGTATTCCTTAGAAAAGCTTAATCTCAGTGCCTTATTATGGTGTGATAACATCCATTGTCTGTTAACTGGGTGACATGTGTGTCATGGTAATCCATCATGCATTCAGATTCTGACTGCAGACCTGAAACAAACAGAACAAAAGTGCAGACAGTGTTGTAAAAATGGATTGGAAACCCACTGTTTAGTATTGTAAACAGAAGGGATATTTTAAGTGGACTGATTATTTTGCCATTTCGTAGCTTTGTAGTTTTGGTCAATTTGCACCAAGTGAGCTTGTCATTGGTACTTTGAGAGCTGCACAGTGAAAGTAATTTTCTGTTTTCCACTTACAGCTTAGTTTAAAGAAATGTGGCTATGTGACTCTAAAAACCAACAGGTGGCAATTCAAAATTACTCCGGTGTCATCAAAGTTTTCAACATGCCAGGCTTTAAAGGAGTCATTAAGCCCAAATCGCAACCAGATGAGCAACAACAAGAAGAAAAGAAAACAAAGTTTTTATATAAAATACACCTGCTTATTATCTGGACATTTCTGTGACCATTAATCCCATTAATTCCTCAACACCCTATAAAAATAACTTGTATCATGCCTAGTGGGTCCAAATGGGAAAAAGAAGACACAAGTTGGTAATTTGTTGAATTAGACTTTAAAAATGGACTGACTGAGTCAGATACACTGAAAAACATATTTTCCCCTCCTTTTTTTCAGAGGTTTTCTCAATTCTGCAGTCTTGTTGCATCAACAAACTTCTTAAACTTTTTTAATTTAGCAAAAAAATAAAAATAAAATAAGCCACTTCCCCCCAACCCCTGCCCCCACACCATCCTCTGCAGAGCCACAACAGATCCCCATGCACAGCTGGAAGATAAGATGAAGGTACAGTCTCTGTGCTGAAACCACTCTGAGCTGTGAATGAAGATTAGGATTATAGTGTTGCAGCAGTTCACAGAGAAGTCACTGTTTGGAACCATCCACAAGAGGAACTGCACAGCTCTTCTGTCATACTAGAAAACTGATAAAAGATGGTTAGTTTCTCATCTGTCCGCATGTTTGTGTGTAATACGCTCTGTTAAACTCTGGTCAAAATGTCTGGTTGACATTATGGTTAGGTGTCTTTGACAAGTCTCAGAGGAGGCTGCTGCAACAGCTGAAAATAAACACACATATCCTTTATGCTAAACTACCAGTTGAATAGTACAGTAAGCATGCAGCACAAATCTGAATGTGTATTATTAGGGCTGCTTGTTCAAGGGGAAGAATGCAGCTTTGTGATAAGACAGAGCAGTGAATAGATTACTTACTGTACGTTTAAAATACTAAAGTTATTTTGGTCTCCTGATCAGGAGTACAGAGTTCTCCCCTATGCACAAAAGACAAAGTGTTTTTAAACATACAGAGAAAAGGGAGGTGAATGATCACTACATAATTCAGCAGCATGTGTGTTAGATAAAGATGTGAGTTTATATATAAGCATTCCTGTTTATATGTTGTGAAAAAGCGGGTTTTTTTTGTTGTTTTTTTTAACTGAACTGGAGAGAGATCACCTTTGTTAGAGTCCGCTGTTTGGAGAGCTGTTAAAACCACACAGACTGTGGCCAAACCCCTCCACTGGTCCGTCTTAATCACAGCTGGCTGAACATAACTGATACAGCAGCATTTTCCGACTGTATTAATACACAGAGAGCCGCCGCCGCCGCCGCCGCTGCTGCTGCTGCTGCTGCTGCTGCTAGACCAGCACTATTTCCATCATGACTATTTTTAGTTGATCCAAAACTACTTAGATTCTGGTTTGTTTCATGCTTAATACAACCCGAAAATAAAAAGTCACATCAACATTGAGCCAATAACAGAAACAAAGTGTTACTTGGCATCTATGAAGGTTGCTGAACATAAATGTAACATTAGCTCAATTTATCAGTCATTTCTAATTAACAAACCAGATGAACAAGTAGGAGTTTTAAAATGTTACTGAGCTTTAAAAGATAGAGGTTTTTGTAGAGCTTTGTGGAGATGCAACACATGCATGTCGGAGGAATTATTTTTATATGTATATATATGTAGATTTTGCTTAAGAAAATGTTGAGACATTAGGAACAAATTAGCTACACCTGCTCAATTGCTTTTTACCCTTCGTTGCAAAATAGTCAATGACAAAGAAGTAAGGACCGCTTGAGTTGACTTCCAGAAGTTTAACTACAGCAACATAACGAGGAAGAAAGAAAACACTCAGTGGTGGTGTAATTGTGTGGGGAACATTTTCTTCACACACCATGACCCCTTACCAACGGCGTATTATTCAATGTCCCAGACTAGCTGGGTATTGTTGCTGACTGTGTCCATCCCATACTCTTCTCCTCTTCTGGATGGACAGTTCCACCACACTGCAAAGCTCAGATCATCTCAGACTGCTTTCTTGAGCATAAACTGACTCCAAAAATCTCCAAAATCCCCAGATCTTAATCCAGCGAAGCATCTTTGAGATCTTGAGGAATGCGAGACTTGAATCAGCGATAACTGCATGGCGCTTTTATGTCAAAACGGTAAAATGTCTCCAACACTTTGTTGAATCAATGCAAGGAAGAA
>NW_015117013.1:25229-25546 GCF_001443285.1 Poecilia latipinna | reverse complement strand
TAGGCAACATGAGTTACGCTGAGGTGGGGACAGTTGGTGAAGCTACACCTGTCCGAATCCACAGGTATTTTTCTTCCGGTCTTATTCCAGTCCCTCGAAGGATGCAGACCCTGAATTCGGACACAGCCAATGTTTTATTTCATATCTACGTTTTACTCTTGTATTTCATTTTAACACATTTATTTTTTTATTTTTTGTTCGACATGTTTACTTTCATTTGATTTCATAATTCAGTGGAATAAATAAGTTAAATCCCATCCAGCTTCATGTGTGTAACTACCCAGCATGCATGTGGCGACAGTGGAGAGGAAAACCTC
>NW_015117013.1:23194-24517 GCF_001443285.1 Poecilia latipinna | reverse complement strand
TATATGAAGCCCTTTAAGATCAGAGGTTCTGATTGGTCCAGAGGTTCCTACCAGGACCCTTCAGAACCAGCCTCCAGTGGCGCAACTGCACATTATTCAGGTGGATGCGAAAACATAAATCGGCGCCCCCCCAGGCGACGCTACGTGGAGTGTAAAACTCGCTACATGTACCTCGTTATGTGCGAGAGGTGAAGGAGCGTGAGGCGCTGAACTGTATGGGAAAACATAATCGGCGCGTCGNAGATTTTTAAACAAATAAAAATTATTTTCAACTTTTTTTCTGTTTGGAAATTGAAACATTTGCAAAGACAGAAAATGGAACCAGACTGGACTCAGTTCTGATCCGATCCGGTCTGGTTCTGTGGATGTTTGGACGTTGGGAGAGTCGGAACTACTTCCAGCTGCGGATGAATCCGGTGTCGGTGATGAGGCGCTCCATGTCGCCATGGCAACCAGTAAGGTCAAAGGTCAGCAGAAGTGATGTTCAGAAATCCAGCAGCAGGTTAAAAGGGCGACTCTTCATCTCTGATGAAGATCATGGTGAGGTTCTGACCCGGTAGTAACCAGGGTTCTGATTGGTCCAGAGGTTCCCCACAGAACCCTCAGTACTGAACTGCAGGCGGTTCCGACGGGTTACCCCACTCTGCTGCTCAGAGTGAAATCACCAGGGGGCGCTGCTGCTAGTGGCTAGCTTTATGGAAAAAAGAAGCATTAGCCACCGGAAAAAATCAAGATGGCCGCCATAGTTGTTATTGCAAATGAATACTTTTGGTGTCAAATTATAATCAGTTGAATAGAAATAAGATTTACTGATATTTTTTTTACTTTTCAAGATGGCTGCCAAGGTTGTCATTTGGTACAAAATTTTAAAATTGCCGAAATTTTAGCCAACATATTTTGAACCACAGAAATCATTCATATTTTCTTGATTTTGTGTTCCACTTTTCTGGTGGACATTTTTCAAAATGGCTGCTATGGTTGTAATGGAGAAAATATCAGCAAAAGGATAGCTTCACTAGCCATTAATTCGCTAAACAAGAATCATAGTTATGCTAACGTTAAACAAATAAACACCTAAAAATAATTAGTAGAACTAATGCTAAGCTGCTAAACACAGAAAACTAATAAGCAGACGCAAACATTTAGCTGCTAATCATAAAACAATTAGCAGAAGCTAATGCTAATCGTTGTTTCTTCTTCTCCTTCCTGGTGTGAAACTCACCAACAAAGTCCTGTTTCTGATTCTGCTGCATTTTATTACTTTAAAGTTGAATAAACCAGTGGTGGGAAGTACTTAAGTACATTTTTCGTGTATCTGTACTT
>NW_015117013.1:0-19394 GCF_001443285.1 Poecilia latipinna | reverse complement strand
CACACACACACACACACACACACACACACACACACACACACACACACATTTATTTAATTGCCGAATGAGTAAAAGTTGAACGTATGAACACAGAGCATGCTCACTGATTGATTTTGTCTCCTGTCATGGTGGCAAACATGCAGTGGGAGGGAGGATGAGAACAGTCACGGTGCTCCTTCTTCTTGTTGCGCCGTTGGACAGTGTTCATAGTGTTGTTTACAGTTAATTGCTATGGTGCAGACAGTTGTGGTTTCTGACATGGGCAATATGGGCAACCACCCAGGGCGTTATCTTTTTAGGGATGGCAGGAGACCTCTGTGGATTGTAGCACATAGATGGAAGCAAAGCAGAATGAAGAAGAGTTGGAATTGTTAATGACACTGGTTAAATTTATTTCAGCTTTAAGTATTTAATATCTATGTGTTTTATGGGATTTATGGGATGGGTTTTATGTGGATCTTTCAGATCAATTTGAGAAGCAATTTTGATAAACTTAATTTTATTGCGTCATGTAGCGCGGGGTGCTGGTCTTGGTCTTGACTTGGTCTTGGGTCAGTGGTCTAGACTACAACTCTGCTACTGGCTCCTCGGTTACATGTCCTCCTCCACCCAGCTTCTTTCCATCCCCTTTCTGTTGGATTTCTTTCAAAATAAAAGCCACTAGTGCCAAAACAATGCTATGTTAGGACAGGAGACGAGATGTTTCCATCCCTGAAATTATGATGCATAGAATCAAGTCTAAACTATGTTACAGAGAGTAAACATAATAAAAACATGCTTTATCTGTGGCATTGCTCATTAAATGGGACATTACTGATGTATTAAAATTAAATATGATCAGTTCACTTAATGATATTATATTAGGGATTAGGTAATGCATTCAGCAAGTACTTTTACTTTTAATACTTAAGTATTTTTAAAAGCCAGGACTTTTTTACTTTTACTTAAGTACATTTTTTGAGTTCTTTCTCCACCACTGGAATAAACACGATGACCAAAGTCAGAAACACCGGATGTAGCATAAAGTTTATCCAAGTCATAAAATGGGTAACATTTTATAAAAATAACTGGCTTAAAAGATTCAAAGATGGCGGCCATCTTGAAATCCAAGTGGTTAATGGAAAATATGTGACGACTGAAGATGTTATGATCTAAATGTGAGGAGAGGAAGTCCACCTGGCAACGGAGCAGCTTTTAAATATTAAAGTATTAACGAAACATAAATGATCATTAAATTATGTCAAAACTAAATTTGTAGCAACAAGCGAATAAAAAAATGAAGTTAAACTCATAAAGAATATTGAAACAAAAGTGACTGAATTGCACTGGAAATTTTAGCTTTTCATATTATCCATGAAAAGCTAAAATGTAAAAAATTATTGTAACATTAAATAAAATTAAATATTTTCTGAATAAAAAACTGACTTTACATGTTTTACTGGTGATTAATATTTCCATATTCAGAGGGAAAAGTCTTACAAAACCAACATAAACCACACATTCCACGTGAAATAATAATAATAATAATAATAATAATAATAATAATAATAATAATAATAATAATAATAATAAATACATGAGATTATTTTCATCCATCTAATTAATATTTATTAATTTGCTTCTGAGGTTTAAAAATAATTAACAGACAAAAGTTTGTTTAAAAGAATAAAAGTTATATTTTCATTTCTGTCACAAAGCGTTGGTGAAACTGATTATTGAAATCAAAAGAATCAAATATTTCTAGAACATCTCCAGGGAATTCCAGTTGAATCTGTAGAGAAACTCGAAAAACAAAATAAATATAATTTGTAAACAGTTTTAATTTGTTTTTAATATCTATTTCTGTTCTTTTTTTTGTTTATTCAGCATTTTGTGTTTTTCACTTCAGTTGTGTAATTATTACATTATTTACATTAATTTAAATCTTCATGTTTTTGATTCTCTTGTAATTTAATATAATCTTTTATGGTTTAATTTAATCTGTTTAATCTGAATATTTGTTAATAAATTATTGGCTGGATGAATCGTTGCGATTCTTAAATCCTTTTTGCTCCGGATTATAATCTGGGGAGGTAAAATATTCCCAGATTTACTGGGAATCTGAAAGTTTCCACCATTGATTGAAGATCATCGATTATCGGAGACCTAAAACGGCTGCAGCAGGCCGCTGCTGCCCCCTGCTGGCTTCGCTGAAAACGACACCAGAGTAAAATTAAAACATTTCAAATAAAAATCAGGAAATTTGAGAATTTCCCCTAAAATTAAATCTGAATATTTTATCAGCAAAAAAATGTAGAAAATTAATTTCCAACCAGTGGTTGGAGATTTTTAAAATTTGTTTCTTTAAATTAATACAATTTTTTTGAAATAATTTTCAAATATAAAACTGAATTATTTTAGACTAAACCAGAAAAAAATTTAATCTGCAGAAAAATAAAACAGAATTTATTGTTTCACTCAGGATGTATTTCCTGCTTCCGTCCTTTAACTAGGCCTCCTGAATGTTTAATAATCAATAATTATGATTATTATTAATATCGTCAGAAGCGGGTCAGATCAAAGCCCGCCGCTGGGGTCTGACCTTTGACCCGCGGGAACCAGAAAGACTCGGAGCGGAAAAACACAAACAGTCCGGAACCAGAACCGGATCGGAACAACTGGACCGGCTGCCGGGCGGGAAGGTTCTGGATCCTGCCGCTTCCCGCCCTTCCTCAGCGAGGTGTCGGTTCCGATTGGACCGGTTCTGTAAGAGTTCAGGTGACACCGCAGTTCGAGTTGAAGCAGACCGGTTCTGGTACCGAACTGGACCTGCAGCAGGAAGTCTCCTGGTTTCTGGATCCGAACTTCTCCTCCGGTTCCGTCACCAGAACCGAAAGGCTCATCTGGGTCGGAGCCGAACAGCAGCTTTTTCTGGATCTTGTTTTAGTTTTTCCGCTCTGAACTGGACCGAACCGTTTGTGTTTCAGAAGAACCAGTCAGAACCGAGTCAGAATCTTCCTCACATTTATTCAGAACCACAAACAATAAATAAACTGAACACGGAAAGAGAACAAACCGAACCGGGCCCCGGAGCGGACCCAAACAGTCAGAGCGGAAAGTTCGGTCCGGTTGGGCTCAGGTCCAGCTCCAGGGATAGAGGAGCGGCGTCGGTCCGGTCCGGTCCGGCCCACAGGCGGCGCGCAGCAGCGGGGAGAAGGCGCACAGCGGCAGGGCGAACCCGGACCGAACCTCCAGCGGTACGGACGGCTTCCCGTCCCGAACCAGCAGCGGGATCGCGATGCGGCGCGCCGGAAGCGGCGGCAGCGCCTCATGGCCGCGCTCCGCGTGCGCGCGCTTCATCTTGTATCGGTGGTTCTGGAACCAGATCTTGACCTGGTTCGGGGTGAGCTGGATCCGGCCCGCAAGGTGCTCCCGCTCCGGAACCGACAGGTACCGCTGCTGTCGGAACCGGCGCTCCAGCTCCGAGGTCTGCGCCTTGGAGAACAGAACCCGCCTCTTCCGGTTCTTCTGGGCCGAACCGAGAGCCGCAGCGCCGGGATGCTCACCGGGTCGGCCGGTTCCGGACTCTGAGGCGGGAAGGAAAATAACTTTTATTACTGTCAGAGACCCGGTTCAGCAGTCCGGACCGGAATCACACCAGAACCATAAAAGTTACCGATAAAAGTTTGGATCAGGTTCCGGTTGGGCTAAAACCATGAAGACCTGAACCGAACTCAAAACAGGTTCTGTTTCCGCTCCTGATGAAGATGAAAGAGTTCTGACCTGCTGCTCGGCTCCGCCTGCTCCAACACTTCGGTTCTGGGTCCGGTTCCGGTTCCGGCTCCTCCCTGGAGCTCTCCTCCTCGGTTCCGGACCCGGATCCTCCAGTGGGGTTCGGAAGGTCCAGAAGATCCCGCACTGAGAATCCGGTTCTCCCTCTGGAGCCGGACGGCATGGCGCAGGCGCAGAAGGAACTGGTCCGAGTTCGGTTCGGGTTCGGGTCCAGTTCGGGTTGTTAGAGAGCAGCGGAACTCCGCGCGGTTCGGTCCATGAAGGATTCGGCGTTCGGGTCGGACTGAGTCGCTGCGGCGCCGCGGCGCTTTAAGAGGGAGGAAGAGGAGGAGGAGGAAGGTCACATCATCATCATCATCATCATCATCATGTCAGGCTGGAGGCCGAACTGGTCCGCTTCTTATCTGGACCGGGGTAACCGGGAGGAATGTTCGGTTCGGTTCTGATGAATATTCAGGGTCAGAGCAACAGGAAGCCGTGCAGAACCGGATCAGAACCGTTCAGAGAGACAGTACAGTTCAACCTGTCACGCCTGGTGGTGACAGCATCATGCTGGGGGAGCCGAACCTGGGGTCAAAGTTCAGCTTCCAGCAGGAGGACAGGACGAGATCAGAGTTGGTGGCCTAGTCAAAGTCTAGAGCTGAGGTAATCAGAACGCAGACCAGGTTCTGCAGAGTTCTGATTCTTATTTAAAAAAAAAAAAAAAAAACACTCCGCACTTTTCAGATTTTACCTGTAAAAATGATGGAAACCACTTCCTGGTTCTGATCCACTTCCGGTCTGATGAAAAGTTCAAAGGGTGTGAATACTTTTTAGAGGTTCCGTTCCAGTGAGTGCTGCTGACGTCACGACACGGTCCGATTGGTTCTGAAGGTCTAAATATTATTATTATTATTAATATTAATATTAATCTTCTTCATGAGGTTTGAATCTCGTCGTTTCTTTGCTATAATTTAAGTTATAAAGTTATCAGGATGTGTGTGTGTGTGTCTAGGTGTGTAGGTGTGTGTGTGTAGGTGTGTGTGTTTGCTCCAGTTTTTCTTTTTGCGAAAAGAAATAAAACCATGAGGATTTAGGTCAATATCTGAATTTGGTCCCATTTATTATGAAATAAATAAAATAAAATAAAACAGTTATAAAACTGCAGCTGAAGATAATTATAAGATTTGATTCAGTTTGTTTTATTTTTACTCTAATTAGAAATAAAAATTCTTCAAACTGCATCAGATTCGCGTGTTTTCTGAATTGGGGTCGGACCGTAAAGTGAGGTCACTGGGGGTCAATTGGAGGTTCGGGGGGCATCCTGCTGGGGGTCAAAGGTCAGAGAGAACTTAGTGTTTGATAAATCATCGATCATCTTCTGTCGGTCTGGATTAAATTATTAAATTATTTATTTATTGATTTATTCTGGTTCTCTCAGTCTCTGCCGGTCATCTGTTAGCGCGCAGCGTCCCCTGCTGTCTGAAGGAGGAACTGCAGCTAGCTCGGTTCATTCATGTTCATATTATTATTATTATTATTATTATTATTATTATTATTATTATTATTGTTATTATTATTATTATTATTATTATTATTATTATTATTATTATTAACTAAACCTTCAGCCTGGACACCTGAGGGTTGTGGGTTTGAATCCCAGTTGGTCTGAAGGATCAGCGGGATCACAGATGATCTACTGCTGGAATATGAGAAAAACAAATTACCCAAATAACCCCCCCTTCCCCCCAGATCAATTAAGACAAAAGGAGCAAGAAAAAACGGAGTGAATGAGACAAAACTGTTTTTGTTTTACCTGTAAAACATTTGTGTAGGTTAACCAATCAGATGATTTCATTATTTATGATTTTACCTTTTCATTAATGACTGAAACTTTTAATTAATGTTTCTTATATTTTGTATTCATTACAATTTATTGAAAGTGTCACATTTATGTTAATTATTTCTTGAATGGATAACTCAGCCGGACTGGGAAGATTTGACTTTATGATATTAAATTTTTTATAATACTTTATTATATTCCGGTGTTAATTTTACAGGAAGCTGAAAAAAAGGTGAAAAAAAAATGTTTTTTTTTCTCTGAAATGAAAAGTTCTGAGTTTCAAACTGGGAAACCGGAGAACTGGGAATAAATCCTGTTTGGACTCTGAAGGTTCTGGTTCTGGTCCAGGAGTAACAGAACCAGCAGCAGCTTCACACATAAAGAGGTTTTATTAGAATAAATCATAAACAAAACAAAGTCGGGCTTTGCAGAAATCCCAAAGTTTATTGAAGTAATTAAATGGACATTAATTCGTTTATGAGTCTCATTAACTCCTGCAGTTTGTAACGTTAGTCATATTCATTCATTTATAGCTGCCATATAAATGTCACAGGAAATTATTTCTGTGTCTATTTCATTTCTTCGTTTTTTATTGCTTATATTTTAAATACCATTTTATTTGTTTCTATCTATCAGTCAGAATTTTTTTTTGAGGTTTTGTGGCTCTAGTGGCCTTTTGACAGGCCACCACAGCATCAGTCAGAATTTTGATAAAATTCTTGAAGTCACAATAGTTTTTACGTTTGAAAAACTTGATATTTTATAACTATTTTAGAGCAAATTTTTTATCAAACAATATAATGTTTGAATATTGTATTTAGTTTCGTTTTTACTTATTTATTAAAAGATCTGATCTTTGGATCGGTTTGTTGTTTGCAGCCTCTATGAAGACTCTGATAATAAAAACTGTTGTTATTATTATTATTATTATTATTATTATTATTATTATTCCGGCCGGATTCCCTCCCCGGACCCTCCGCTCTGCTCCGGCCGCAGTAGAGCCTCTAACCTCGGGCACTAAGTAGGACAAGCCGCCGCTCCAATCCGCAGGCCCTGGCCCGTCCATCCGAACCGGTTCCGTCTGAGCGGAACTTCCTGCCGATCAGCGAGCAGCTGCCAGGGCCGCAGTGTTATTTTGGTTTAACATTTAAAAATGTTTTTGTCTTTATTATTTAGTTTACCTGTAACCTGACCATGGCCAGCTGGTGGCAGTAATGAGGCTTGAAGAGGGCTTTTGGCGCTTCTCGGCTTCCGTTCAGTGGATCTAGACGTCCTGTTGTGGTCTTCTGGTTATTTTGTTCTGTTTAACCTTTTTCTGACTCGGTTCGGTTCTTTTGGATCGCTGCTGCTGCTTTCTGACCCGCCTAGCAGAAGGAAGGTGAGTGAAATTTGATATAAAGACAAAGGTTTAGCTAAAACGTGGCGTCTTACGAAGCAGAACTGTTGATTTTTTTATATTTAATAAATAACCTTTTCTAGTTGTTTTTATCAAATGTTATTTTTTTACAGTTTAAAAACCTTTAAAACAAAATGTAAGAAACAAACGTATAAAAATGCATAAAAATAAGCGAATAAATATAATGACAACTTGCAAAATATTTTATACGAATAACACCTTGAAAATGACAGAAAGTACATGGAGTTTATTAAACAGTTTAATAAAAAACCAAACGAAGAAACAATAATTACCCGCAATATTTTAAAATGAGAACTGTATGAAAGATACCAAATTACCAAATAGATTCAATACAATATTATTTTTAAATAAATTATTTAAACACGCAGAAATCGAACTTTTAGATTTTATTGAAATGATTGAGAGGCTTCATGTTTCTCATAACAGTGGAAGAGCTTTATGACACTGTTGGACACCAGCCAAGGAAGGGCTATTAATCCCACAATGCACCGCATTAAGTCCTGCAGGAAGAGGAGGAGTTTCAAGGAAACTCTATGACGTCATGGAAGTTTATATAAGGGGACTGTGACCAAGTTTAACCGATGTTGTTTGAACCAGAGCTAAGCACCAACTTTCGAGCCATGCTAACCACGCGTAGCTTTGTTAATGTTATATAAACAGAGCTGAGATGAGATTTACAAGGGCCAATAGCCCTAAGCTAGCTCACCTGGACCAAACGGCTAGCCTAAAAGCTAATGACGACGAGACATTGCAAGTGTTTCTTACTGTTCCCGACAACTGCTAGCCCTTCTTGTTTTCCATTGGAATGCTGTTCACAGTATGTGTGGTACCCGGATGAACATCTTATGTGTGTTATGGTGTTTGAAACTGGATCCAAACTGAGAAGGCCGCGCGTGCTATAAAAGAACCACAGTGAGCGGCTCGTTTAATCTTCAGGGAGTGTTTGTCTTTTCCTTTGTTTCATGCCACTAGGTTTCATAAAATAGCCTCAAGATTTGCTTAAATGTCTGGTTGTCTTGAAGGCTAACGCTAGATAGCTAAGTGCGCTACGTGTTATATTTGGCTTTCCTATCAAATAGCTAGCTGTCAAACGGTTAGCATTAGCTGTTTGCATTACTTACTGTGAGGGTTTCCCCAGTAAACCTGTCAGCCCGGCGGTCGATCATCACCAGTGAAACGATATTTAAACCCACAAATATAAAGTACTAAAAACAAAACAAAAAAATAAATATAAATTATTTGCATCTCCGTTTAACTCAAATTTTGCTTATTGAGATTATCATTGGTGCTAAATTTGATTTAATTGTTCCAGCATACATAAATTAAGAGATTTTAAATTGTTTAACATTTAAATTTAAGATTTTAAGGAGCTGGCGTGTTTATCTTCTGGACTGCTTTGTTACCATAGCAACACTCTGATACTGTGAGTTAAATCTTTGAGTTTGAGCTGTTTGTTCCCAAATATAAATTAGTAATCTGGATTATAACTGACTGTTTTTCGGTTGGCCAGTTAAACTCCTCCTCCTCTCCCAGATTAAATCCAACTCAGAAGCTGTTAGAGGTGCTGATGGGGCCCCTCAGTCAGATTCTGCCCCAGGCCTCATGCAGCCTTGGACCGGCCCTGCAGGATGAGTTAATCTACTGCACTGCTCATCTCTGCTGAATACAGAGGGACAAACAGGAGATTGAATTTATGTGGCTCTAGCAGCTCTAACATTTCTGTCTGTTGAGTTTTAATAAGAATCACAGAAACTGTTTTGGTTGCTCAAGTTTATGGGACGAGTTTTCCTGATGTCCTCGCTCATTAACTCTAGCTAAGTGGACAAAGCATTTGGTATGGTTNGATGNATCGTGTAGCCGGAAAAATAATGATAAAACAAAATAAAACCACTGTGATGCGTGACTACGAGGTCAGCGCGAAAACTCCACAAGTTAAACCGCTAACGCTGCGGCCAACCGGGACACAGCGCCACACGGTGGACAGCGAGTTGAGATGTAAACGCTGCACATAATGTTTTGTTCCCAAATATAAATCATTCTCAACGCTCCTCTGAAAGCGACGACAAGTTATTCCTGCGGTTCACATGGAGCTGCTCAACCAGAGCTAACGCAGCGGGTTTAAACTCTTACCTTGATGTGGAGTTCTCTAAAGAATCATAATCCCTCACAGTGGCTGATGTAAATATCTGGTCAGTCTGTGTCCAGTTTGAGTGAAAGGAGGCGATCTGTGCCGAGTTAAACTTCAGACATCCAGCTGCTCCAGCGTGTGATTGGTCCGCTCTGCCCGCTTTCAGTGCATCAACTATAAACCATCTTTTAGGAATAAATTTGCTCCACCAGTGAAACGCTCAGAGCAACAGAGACGCTTGGAGTATGACTTATTTAAAAAAAAAAAAAAAAAGTTTTTCTTTTTTGTGTTCTAAAAGCAAAAATAAGCAACACTTATCCAATGGGGGCAGGTAAAGCCTGGTGGGCGCCAGGCTGAGAATACACTGATATCAGTTCTTTACCGTGTCAAACCCAGGGCCTGAGGGCCAAATCTGGTCTGCCATATGTTATGTGGCCCTCTGGACTCCAGAGTTGTGGGGCTCAGGGCCGCTGGGAGCAAAAATGTTCAGACTTTTTAAGAAAAGGTTGGATTCCGAGATTAAAGTTGGGATGAATTCCTGTGTCCCCCTCTGTCCTGTCCCATCCTGTCCTCTGTGTCCACCTCTGTCCCTCCAGATGTCCCCGCGGCCCCTGGAACCCCTGGCCAGGCGGCTGATGAAGGGCGTGGTCATGGTGGAGCTGCTGGGCGTGTTCGGGGCCTACTTCCTGTTCCACAGGATGAACAACAGTCAGGGTAGGACGTGCGACCTGTCGGCCATGTTGCTCAGGGAAAACATCTGCAGGAACATCTGCTCTCTTCTCTTCCTGCTGCAGAGTTCAGGAGCTCCATGAACAGCCGCTTCCCTTCAGTGCTGGAAGGTGAGTTCAGCTCTGCTCTCTGGGCCGGTTCTGCTCAGGTTCTGGTGAGCCCAGCTGAGTAACCTGAAGACGCCAATCTGCTGATTCCACCTTAACTGAGCGAGCCCAGTTAAGAAGATCTGGGAAAGGAGCTAGGATGTGTAAAGCGGCCAGCAGGGGGCAGAGTGGAGCTAACGCTGAATATCAGAACCAGATCCAGTTTCAAACAATAACCAATCAGGATCAGAAAAACATTCCACAGTTTATTAACAAAAGAAAATGTTCGTGTGAAGCTTTAATAAATGAAATTTAACAATGAAGCAGTCTTTGACAGTCTCTCCTGTGCTCCCAGTTTACTACCAGTCCAACGAGTGGGCCGGGATCTATGGGATCCGGGAGCGGGACCAGGAAGCCTGGGCAGCCAAACGGGACTGAGCTACTTCCTGTTCCTCCTGAAGGCCCCGCGGCCCCTCGTCTTCCTCCTGATGAAGGAGCTCTTCCTGCGGCGCAGCGTCTGGGAGTCCCGGCCGTGGATCCAGTCATCCCGCTGCGATTCCCACTTCAGCTGCTTCAGGCCTAAAGAGAGGAAGAGGAGGAGGAAGAGCGGAGGTCAGAACCAACCAGGTTCGCATCTTAAAGGGACAGTTTGGCTTTAAAAGCAGGAGAATCTGAACCAGCCAATCAGGAGCCATCCTGGAACCAAAGGGGCGTTGCCTACCACTTCCCTCCATCCAAAGGATCATCTGGTTCCCTCCAGATCCGGATCGGAACCAGCCCAACAATCATAAAAGCAAACTGTCCCTTTAAGGAGCAGAACTGGTTCTGCTGGACCAACTGGACTCTGAATGTTCTGACCTGCTAGAATCCAGTAAACTAAAATAAAACAGTTTGTCTCCTGATTCATGGACAAATGCTTCTAAATGTTTTCCCAACCGGTTCCGGCCTGTTCTGGTCCGGTTCTGGTCCTACCTGCTCTGTCGCTGTTGGCCATGGCGTTCAGGCCGATGTTGTCCAACTTGCAGTCGGTGTTTTCGTCCAGCAGCGATCCAAACTGGAGGAAAACAGGAGGATGAGAATCGCCTGCAGCGCCCCCCACTGGCTGAAACTGGACCATCCGATCTGCGGCCAAAATAGAGCCGACCCGGTTCTGCAGGGAAATAACTCACCTCCTCCGCTGAAGCAAACACACCTCTGTCTTTCCTTCGTTTCTTCTCCTTCTCCGGCTCTGGAAGAACCAGGAAGTGAAACAGGAAGTGATTCCAGGTGCTGCAGAACTTCCTGCAGAGTCAAAAAGGACACAAACCTAAAGGTCCGGAGAAATCCGGCTCCTTGGAGGACTTCCTCTTCCTGGTCTGAGGAATAGCAGGAAGCTCCGCCTCTTCGCCTGAACCTGCAGGAAGGAAAACACACTTCCTGTTGGGATCCCAGCAGATCATCAGGGAGGAAGAGGAGGAGCAGAACCGACCTTCAGGAACATCTTCATCCTCGCCATCCTCCAGCTCTGGACCTGCAGGAGGGACAAACTGGGATAAACCAGGAGGAAGCCAACTGGACCGTCCCGAAGAACGCTCCCTACCATCATCATCCTCATCAGGGTCCATGAAGGTCCCGCCTTCGTCCTCTCCAAAGTCTTCCTCATCCATGCTGCCCAGAGACACCTCCTCATCGTCCAGGTCATCCTCCAAGTCCGAGTCCTCCGAGTCCCTCCCTTTCTTACTGCGGACGTTCCTGGGAAACACAGGAACGTCAGAACTGGAACCAACCAGAACCAACTGGGGCCGTCAGTTGACTGAGCTGATTGATCCTCAATTCACAGATGGTGTTACATGATCTGTCCACCAGGGGGCGAGTAATTAATGCTTCCTGTGATTCTCTCTTCTGATTGGTCAACTTCACACCTGTCCCCTCTACTCAGGCCAGTTAGCCCCGCCCCCAGTGCGTTCTAAATGAAATGATTAAATGTTTCTGAACAGTCAAGACTGGAAACTTACAGACATTTTCTAGATTTCCAGCTTTGATTTCTTTTCATGGATTCTGGAAAACTAACCCTGCAAAGTCCAGGTCGCCGTCCGGAACGTTGGTGAAGTCGGTCTCCAAGGAATCTGTTGGGATCAGACCCAGTCTGGTTCATGGGAATGTTTCAAACATCCTCGTTAACGACTCGTTAGGAAAAGCTCGTTAGTACCGAGTGCCTCCTCGAACTCGTCGTCGTCCACGCTCTCCACGCTCTCGTCGTCTCCGTCGGGTCGCGGCCGCCGGCTCTGCTTCTCCTGCTGCCGTTTCTTGAAGAAGCTGCAGAAATAGAATCACACTTTGGGTCAGCCGGGTCGGAACCGGATTCTGGGTCAGTCGGGCGGAGCGGCGGGACTCACCGGTGGAAGAAGACCTGGTCGACGGGGATCTGGCTCTCGTCTCTGGACAGGAACTCGACGCCGTTCACTGGAAGAACCCAGAGTGAGAACTGGACCCGGAAACGTTCAGAACCAGAAGGACCGGCAGGGAAAACTCACCTGGCAGCGAGCCGACCGGGAACCGCTGCTTGGGCCTCAATGCCGCAGAATCTGTGTTTTCTGACAGACAGACAGGAAATTGGATCAGAACCGACCCCGGGTCGGGAAGGAGCTGGAGAGCGGATCCGGGATTCTCACGTTTTCCTCTGAGCTGCTTTGGATTCCTGAAGACGAAGCGATCCAGGAACCGGATCAGTGTGAAGTCCTGGAGCGGATCGCCAGTGTACTGGACCGGTTCTCCCTGCGGACAGGAAACGTGTGAAACCCAGGCCGGGTTCTGGAGGACCGGGACAGGTTCTGGTGTTACCTGCAGGACGGTTCTGGCGAACAGGGACACCGATGGGTGGAAGTGCAGAGACAGCTGCAGAGGGGGAACAGAACCGGGTCAGAACAGAACCAGTCAGAACAGAATCCAGAACCGGGTCTTTTGGGTCGGTTCCTCACCCGGTGCAACTCCCACAGCGGGGAGCGGTCGGCACCGCAGAACAGCGGGTTCCTGTGGACCGGGTCGTAGTTCTGGGAGCTCCGCCCTCCTGTCAGAACATTCAGATGTTAGAACCGGGTCGGATCAGAACCGCCTTGACCACACCTGTTCTAATCCAAATCAGAACCAAGAAGGGACCAGGTACCTTCCAGGTTCTGGTGGTGGACCCATGATGCCGTGGGCCGGGTCGCTGGTTCCGCCACGCCTCCCTCCGGTCTGTCGGCCAGAGACTCCTCCTCTTCCTCCTCTTCATCATGGCGCCTCTCCTCACAGACATCTTTAAACTCCTCGTCTTCCTCCGCCCCGTCCTATCAGAACCAATCAGAACATCAACAGGAGTTAATACGAGGTGAAAACCGGTCCGATTTAAACCCGATCCCAGCGGTACCGCCCCACGGCCCGGTTCTCTCACCTCCCCCTGCTGCAGCAGCATCCGCAGGCCCGGCTTGGCCTTCATCAGCTCGGAGACGAGGAAGAGCGCCCCGGCGGCGAAGCAGGCGCCCTGCTGCGCGGCGACCTGCAGCAGCCGCTTGGCGAAGGCCTTGACGCGCCGCGGCGCCACGTCCGCCTTCAGCGCCTTGAACAGCAGGTTGAGGAACAGGCTCTGCCGCGGCGCCGCCGCCAGCCCCGGGTCCAGCAGCTTCCTGTAGCACCAGGCAGGACGCCAACCAAGTTACTCACCAAGTTACTCAGAATACTTGTTAGTAATGCGTTACTCTGGGAGTTACTTGGTTATGCGTTAGAGGAGAAAAAAAGTTTAAATTATGATGTTACTAAATAAGTTACTCAGACAAACTGTTGAAAATGTTCAGCCAGTAAAGTCAGTGACGGGCTTCACTGCAGAATGAAACTCATAACGTAATTAGTAACTTAATTACTTTTGAATCAGTGAAGTAACTAAGTAACTAGTTAATCAGTCTTTCCCAAAGTAAGCGGTAACCCTGCCAGAGCCAGCTGGTCGGTTGGGTGGGTCCGGTCCATTTCCGGGTCTCTTACCTGTACAGGGCCACGTAGAAGCGGTCAGACACGCTCTGCTGCGCGTCCAGCACCTGGAACAGCAGCATCAGCGCCTGCACCGCCGTGTTGAACTTGGCCAGGTGGACGACCCGGAACAGCGTGTCCAGCTGCTCGCGCACCTTCTCGTCTCCGGCGTCGGCGTAGGGATACGCCCGGTTGACGCCGGTCAGCAAAGCGCTCAGCATCTTGGACTCCACATCCTTCTTCTTGACGCAGGCGCCGAAGAAGGAGAAGTAGAGGGCGATGAGCTTGGCGGCCAGCGGCGCCTCGTCGTGGCTCAGCATCACCTGGCTCAGGAAGCACACGGCATAGTACTGCGCCTTGGCGCCGACGTTGGGCCGGAACATGAGGCGCTCCACCTCACAGCACACCACCGCCTTCATGTTAGGGTGGTTGTGCAGCAGCGTCTCCAGCAGGTGCGCTGCCTTGGCCGCCATCTTGTAGTCGGGGTCGCCCAGCTTGTTGACCACCTGGACCAGCAGCGCCCTCTCCTGCTCTGGCCGGCCGCTCAGCAGCTCGTGGGCGGCGGCCAGCGCCTTAGCCTTGGTGGCCGCCACCGTATCGTGGCCCACCTCGTCCAGCGCCGCCACGAACTCGGCCACCTGCTGCTTCAGCTGGTGCTCGAAGTACCAGAGGATGAGGCGGCGGTCGCGGGCGTCGCGGTTGCCGCTCGCCCGCTCCTCCAGCTGGTCGAAGGGGCGCTGGGCGAAGGGGCGGAGCTTCCGGTGCTCGGGCAGCAGGTCGGACAGCAGCAGCTCCCGCATTGTGTCCAGCGCCATCAGGCCCATCCGTCGGCTGCCCTTCCTCTTCACCATGGAAACCAGCGTCTCCACGTGCTCCAGCATGTGCACCGGCGCGTCCTGCACCAACAGCGTCATGGCGGCCATGCGGTCGGCCAGCGCGCCTGAGGAGACCACCGTCTTCATCCAGGCGGAGTTGGCTCCTCTCTGCAGGTTCTTCTTGGTGCGGTACAGCTCCACCTCGGACTCAAACAGCTGCTGCGCCAGCGCCTTGTAGCGGGACACCACCGCGGCGTCCTGTGGCGTATCCGACCCTTCCGAGGCATACTCAAGCTCGAACCACTTCCTGCCCGGCTTGATGAGCAGAACCTGCCGCGGCTGGAACTCAAACTGGGCCGGGTTCTGCTTCGGCTTTTTCCCAGGTGGAACCGGAACAACTTCCTTCTTCTTCTGTTTTTTACTCTGAGAGCTGGACGCTTGATCCGCGGCCGATGATTCCACAGCCTTTTTTCCCTTCCTGTGGTCTGCAGCGGCACCGCCCTCCGGCTGGTCCGGTACGCTTTGGGACCCGGTGTGGGCCCGGATCCCCAGTTTGGATATGAATCCCTCCAGCTCTCCCTCCTCCAGGTCGTCGATGGCTCCCTTCATCCCTCCATCAACGAGCTCGGTGGAGTCATCGATGGCCGCCAGCAGGATGTAGTCCGCCTGCAGACGGAGAGCAGGGATCAGAGATCCCACACGGTCTGGTTTCACTTTTAATGTTTTACAAAGTTGACATTTCAGTTAAACTGCACCTCCAGTCCAAAACAACATTTTTATGTCATAAACCAACACCATGCAGATGAAGCTCGGGCTGTTACCTCCACCTGTTGGCAGGGTGGAGGTACTACACCCAGAGGATCCAGATCTCCAGGGATCATGGTGAGTTTGAAAAAGGGAATTTGCTGAAAGAACATCCTCAGAACAGGAATTAAACCAAAACTGTAAAAAAAATTTTTAAACATATTGCATTAAAGATGAAAAACTGTTCTACCCTTCACCTCTCTTCAGTTTTTAGCTTCACATTCTGTGAGTAAATCTCTTAATCATATTTTGCTGTCCGATTATCCTTTAATCCAATTTAATCCCTAAACTGTATCGTTGTTGAGTCCAGCAGAAAGAACCAAGCTTTTCACATGGTGATGCTAGAAGGATTTTTTTTCCTGTTATTGCATTTAAGGCAAGAAAATCTTTTTCTTATTTAAAAATTGAATTATTAGCATTTATGTTGTATTTCTAATATTGTATAAAAGCAGTTTAAGTGGGTAAATGGCAAATCTGCAGAATGTTCAGATATTTTTTATCTGAATAATAGATTTTTCTCCTGTTTTTCAAGGACTTAATAAAAATCTAAACATGATTAATCGCAGCTCCTGTTTGCAGTCTGTTGACACAAATCACTTCTGTGACGTCATCTCATCCTAAAGAGCGGACCTGACCATTCCCCACTGGTTCCGTTCAGTTTCATCGGGTCAGAACTCCAACAGGGTTCTGCTAGTAAGCCCGAACTGCTGAAGCTTCTCTACCGAACCGAACCGAACCATGGTTCGCTGATATTTAGGACCCGTTTCAACATGTGTCGAACCGGACCAGGAGCTCCACTCACACCCAGGGTTCTGTTGTAACGGAAGTCCCGTCATCGCGAACCGAACCCCGACTGACCTGGGTCCCTCCGAGCCGCAGCACCTCCTCCAGGTTGAGCTCCTCTCCGCCTGGAGTCTCCTCCTCCTCGCTGTTCTCCTCCTGCTGGGACTCATCGGAGCTCCTGCTGTCCGCCATGCTGTCTCTGCGGCGTGGAGAGCAGCGCCGGATGGGGACAGAGAGAGGCAGCGAGAGAGCGCCAGCGCCACCATAGGCCGGAGGGGGAACTGCATCCCAGACTGCACACTGCAGACAGAAATTATTTCTTTCGTAAATGTTATTCTAAAGTAAGAAATGACAAAATTATCTGTAGAAACCATAGCCGTCCTTAAAGCAGACATGTCAGTTCTATTATTGATACTTTTATCATCACTTAAGCTTTTTTTTTAAAAATAGTATTTATTCATGAAAACGGTACAAATGTTACAGGAAGACACATTTATATAACATTCAGAAAAATATCGGAGATAAAAGAAAAACAGGAAGAAAGTGGAAAACTGGAATAAATATTTATACATATCAGATTAGGGCTTAAATAAATAATTTAAAGTAATTGCTAAAGTGCGACAAAACTATATGATGATTGCAGTCTGCCCGAAACACTACGGTATGTGTTTATCGAATGCACTGCAAATGAATCAGAAAGGAGACAATTCAAAGAACCAATTTAGATTAATGAGCAACAAATTTACTGTTGAAAATATTTTTGGAAGCGATGTAAGTAAAATAAAAAGTTAAATTATGCTATTTTTGAAAAAATATAAATCTAATAGGGAGAATTTATATTACTACTATTAGTTTACTTATGCATCATTAGTAATTTATCTGCGTTATTTTACTCCTTTCCCCGTTAATTTCTTGTCCCCTCTCCAGTGCTCCTGGGGGCAGGAATGCTTTCTACAGTTATTTGCCAACCGCCATTAAAACAAAATAATTTCGCGCTTTAATCCACCTGCTGGAAGATCAGCCCGCAGGATGTTTGGTCTGTCATGGTTTGAGATTGCTGCGATTCTTTTCAGGTAAGTTATAATTCGGAAACACTATTCTAAGTTATTTATTGTTTTTCTGACAAAGTTATTGAAATCATTTTTCGTATTAAGCAGCGCGGCAGACAAGAAACCGCCTGACTTCGAACTCAGCGACGTTTTGTTTGGCTGCTGGACTCCTAAAACATCTGAGAAACAAAAATGGCGACAGGAATCAGCAGCAGATCGAGGATGGACATTAAGAGGAATCACTACAATCAAGTGAGGATCTGCTGGACTCATTAAGGTAGGCAAAGAAACTCCGGTTATAATCCATCAGGAGCGGTGGAGCGAGAAGACGTCTCAAGGGACGATGCTCGGGATGCTAACGATGCTCGGGATGCTAACGATGTTGACTGATATCTTTTTTCATTATTAGATGTCAGTAAAGCGCTTTATTCTGATTTAGATACATTTCTTAAATTTTCATTGGAAAAATAAGGCACATGCAGTAAAGAAATCTTCTCAAATTCTTTCGCTGAGCGAGGTTTAAATGTTTTGACATTTATTGTCTTTAATCAAATATTTAACATTAATTTCATTAATAGAGTTCTAAAAAATCAAAATTCCCTGTGGAATATTATAAAGATCATTTGTTAAAATAGGTGATCAACTGAAACCCCAATTTTTTTGTTGCATTGTTCTTTCTCAGTTGGAAAACTTCTATTCAAATGAGCAAGGTTTCATTATCAGGTTCAGTTACGTTGGAGTCTATATATTTTAATACAGCTACTCTCCTCATCATATGGAACTATGCTTACATTATACATAAATACAAATCATCATATCTATATAGATGATTAAAAATATTAATTTGATAAACTCGACAGTAATGGTCGAGTATTTTTTATTGATTACTCGACAGTAATTTCTTAATGACCAATTCAAATTCTCAAAAAGCATTTGAATTTGTCATTAAAAGGATCCACGACTAGCTGAACATGTTGGCCTAAATATATTGCAATTTTCCTATTACTTAAAAAAATGCTGTCTTTGATACACGAAAACTCATAATTACTTCAAAAATGTACGTCTTGTTGAGAAAATAAATTTAAAATAAGCTAGTTTTAAAACCTAACATGTCTTGATTCAAATGGCCTAATTGTGGTTTTAAATTAGTAACGTATTCTGGCCCATTGACCTTTAATTTACCTGTAGTTGCAGCAGATGGTTTGCTAGGATCGTTTGAACTGCCTTTTGTCTGTGTGGGAAAACAATAAGGAGAAGTTCCAGTTTTCACACTCATCTGTGAAAGGCCGTAAACACTGCAGGGGTTTCTGGCTTCAGATAGAAGGTCAGAGATAGCTCCTGGTTGGATGAGCAAAGATACGCCTTATTTGAATAATTAAAGATAAGAATACGCCTTTTGCTATAAAACTTTCTACACAGAAGTAACAAATCAGATTTTGATCTTGCAATTCTCCAAAGACGTCTTTGCACGTCTTTGCTTTTCTTTCCTTCTTTTCCAAGTCTGTCAGGTAAATGAATGTATGTCTCCGCTGTTCTGCAGTTTCTGGTGTAAGTTTATGCATTGTCTTGTATTGGATTAAACTCTGTAATTCTGTGATGTCAACACACATTGTTGTTTTCCTTGTGGCCACACGCGGCTCGCCGAGAGGACCTGGGATCCAGAGGAAGAGAGAGAGCCAAACTTTTTCCAAAGTTAATTAATTTAGAATTTCTTCCTTAACAGTCTTTTGTTATATTTTCCACCCATGGAGGTCACCATTTTTTTCACCATTATGATGACGCATAATGGTCCATTCTGTACTGAAGTCTACAGAGTAAACACAGGAATGTTAACTTTACCCCAGTAGTTGTTTATCATATTGCGTTTGACTGGTGTCATTTTAGATAATGTCATTTTAGCCATATCGGCTGTGCCTGATATGGCTGGAAGAATGAGAAGGACCTCGCTGCAGCAAACAGGAAGGGGCGGGACGGACCGCTGTCGGTCTCATACCTTATTTGGAAATGGGACC
>NW_015117012.1:22846-24534 GCF_001443285.1 Poecilia latipinna | reverse complement strand
AGAACTGAATATGCAAAAGAAATGACATCTGCTCAGATACTGTCTGATCTTACCACAAAATCCAGTTGACTATGATTTTTATGGCATCATTGAGGCATTGAATGGCCTCCACAGTGATTCTTGCCTCCTGTCCCACCCTGTTTAACAGGATACCGATGGCGAATGACCAGATGACCAGTCCTATCATGTTGGGTCCATCAACATACCTGCCTACTAGTTTCGTCTCAGTACCATTCTGCACAAAAAACACAAGTATGGCGGCTCCAGCTCTCTGACAACAATATTGTAGGAGTACATCACCTTGTTGGACAATGCATTTCACTTTTTCATAAGTCAACATACAACCATTGATTTTAATGCATTTAATGTGCATTTATTTTGTAAAAGACCACTCTAAGTCACTGCATGATTGTGAAATGTAATGGCACAAAGTCAAGTGTCAAACCCTTTACACACACACACACACACACACACACAAAAATAACGTAAGCAAAATGTAGCCAAATGGAAAGTAAAGGAAGGAACCAGCAAGGAGTGGCTGAGAAAGAGGTGTATCAGGTTGAATGCTGAACAAAGATTTGGGCTAATGAGCTAATGGGTGACAGGGCTGAGGAGAGACAGAAAGAGGCACAAGGGGTGAGAGAGAGAAGACTTTGGACTAGGAAATGAATCTAACAAAAATAATTAGACATAAGAATTATAAATAAAACTAGAGTAACTAAGGAAAGGACAAGACAGAAAAAAACTAGAATCACTAAGAAAATGATAGAAACGGGGCAGAACGAAGTAAGTAAGGAATACAAATAATGACAAAACAAAAAAACTCAAAAAACCCAAGATCTAAGCTCTAATAGTATAGGGTTTGCATGGTTGCTTTTCCTATGTCCTAACTATGGCACACCTTACTGTTACAATGGCAAACACCACCTCCCCATTCAGGCTTTAAATAAGAAGAAACTCAAGGCCATTCTTTTTCTTCCTCTTCAATTTGAAGCTTGTGGCTGTAAACAAAGATCAGAAGAAAATACTCACCAGTTTTGGATCAAGGGAGAGGCCAGGTTTTGTTTTAACCTGAATAATCTCAGTCTCGTACTAAGAGAGAAAAAAAAACTGTTACATTTCCAAACCCCAAATAGGAAATTACATAATAAGCTGTGGGCCAGAATAAAAGCATACCTGCTCATAGAAAGCCTGAAAGAAGCTCTCTGGAACCATATTCCTATGCAAGTAATAGGATAGTCAGAAAAAACTAAGCTTGTAAATGTTAAAGACAAAAAAACATGCAGATGTTATTTTACCCAGAGATTCATTTCACAAAAACCTATATAATGTCATGGTGTGGTGTGGCGGTGGACTCAAATACAGCAGGCAGTAGAGCTTATAAGATCTCACCTCATAAGATCCTGCAAGATCACGTGCAAGACAAAGCTTGACACCTCCTCTGTTTTCTTGCCTACTTCATGGTCTCCCACACCAGGCTTGAATGTGAAAGCCATAAACATTCCTGCAACACAAAGTATCAGGCAGGATGTCAAAAGCAATAACACAGATCAAATTATAGCGGTCTTCATAAATCTATCTTAAAATCTGCTACCCATGATAAATTTACCGAGAATTACGGCTATTGAGGTAGAGCCACAGACGAAGGTCCCTGTGATGATAGCTGTTTTCCTGGACACTCTGGTGTT